>NC_091250.1:80790246-81093276 GCF_042477335.2 Ovis canadensis
GGGAGCAAAGTCTGGTAAAAATAATCTAAATTTGTGCTGATTCTTTATAACGGCATGTTCTACCTCAAATAAACAATAGAAAAGTTTCTGAGACTCATAAGCCTATGATAAGCAACAAATCCAATAATGTACAATTGACATAACACCTAGCACTCACTCGATTCATGTAAGCTATTCGTTAGTGTTTTTGTTATAATCATATTAATTCAGTAATAATCATCATGATTATAAAGCACTAACCTAAACAAACATGCTTTAACTTTGTAAATTGGCAGACAGTGGATTTGAAAGTCACCAGGGAATCCTCAGTCTCAAATATTTACGCCGTGATATATCTTCAGAATTATTGGTATCATAGATTTGATAGTGAAGCTATCGGTCCTCTGGACACATTCATTTACTTTGTTTCTGGATTGTCTGTAACAAAATATTTACCAAACTGTCAAAGACAATAAAGTTGAATGTCCTGGTACAAGAACACAAAGAGGTTATGTAGAGAAGACAATCATTCATTTCCTACATCTCTAGAATTGTAGTTTTTAGTTGCTAAGTTTTGTCCAACTCTTTTGTGCCCCTATGGATTACAGTCCACCTAGCTCCTTCTGTCCATGATATTTCGCAGGCAAGAATACTAGGAGTTACCATTTCCTTCTCCAGGGAATCTTCCCAACTCAGGGAACAAACCTGTGTCTCCTGCATTAGCAGGTGGATTATTTACCACTGAGCCTACACAGAAGCCCAAAACTAGGATACAGTGACAACAAAGAAATAAAAGTCATCATCCAGAAAAAATGACATAAAGTTAGAAACAGCTACAGGGACAAAGACACATTTTCCCTTCATTTATGAAATAGCTTTCTTTTAAGTGACTTAGCAGTAGCATACATGACGGAGAAGGCAAGGTCACCCCACTCCAGTACTCTTGCCTGGAAAATCACATGGACGGAGGAGCCTGGTAGGCTGCAGTCCATGGGGCCGCTAAGAGTCGGACACGACTGAGTGACTTCACTTTCACTTTTCACTGTCATGCTCTGGAGAAGGAAATGGCAACCCACTCTAGTGTTCTTGCCTAGAGAATCCCAGGGACAGGGGACCTGTTGGGCTGCCGTCTCTGGGGTCGCACAGAGTTAGACACGACTGAAGTGACTTAGCAGCAGCAGCAGATGAAATGAATCACTTAGTAAGTAGGAAATATATTTTCTGTATTTATAACCTGAAGAAAATATCTTCAGGTTTTGTAATTAGGCAGTCTCCTACCTGAAATCTCCCACAAGTGGCCTGAAGCACTTATAACCATCAGATGATTCTACATGTACACTTTAGGAATAGCACAATCCCACAGTAGCAACATTCAAAGGTTTTATATCTGGTAAGGGAAGAGAATCAAGAAGTATGAAGAGCTCTAAAATTATTCACCAACAAGAATTTTATAATTGAACATTTTTAGGGTGTCATCTGCCTGAAGTTAGGGGCCTAAGACAGAAAGGGTCTTAAAATTACTCCAAGATATAAAATGTGCAAGTTAATGTTGATAGTCACCATAAAATATGAAAAAAAAAGTATTGACACTTGAACTACTAGAAAGTAATATTGCACAATCTGCTAGAAATATAGATGTGATTTAATATAGTTTAGCCAGTCAAACCACTTAGATTAAATCATATATTAATGAGAGTTGAGCATGATTTTTTTTGTTTGTTAGGATTTAATTAAACCATGTAGAGTGACTATGAAAGTAAAAAAAAATCTATTACTTCATTAAATGAAATTTAATAACTGAGGTTATATTCTGCTTGAAGTAGCCTAGGATTTGGACTATATTGAGTATTAGTCTGGGAATAGATGGGATAAGGATGGCTGGAAGAATTTGCCTATACTTTGAGCATGGAAAAATTCCAATTTTCAGTTGAAGCTGAGGGATATTAAATCCAGCAGACAGAGAAGAAGTAGCAGAGCCTTACTAGCATCTCATGCTGAAGGTTAGGCACGGTACGTGCCAATCGTGCTGCTGCATGCAGAAGCTTCCCTGAAACCATATAAAACTGCCAATCCACCTATATCTCATTTATTTCCAATTCAGAGGAAAAAAATGGCCCCTTTGGTAGCAATCATAGTGAAACAACTCTACCCAAATTTAAAAATTTGCTCATCGATACGAAATTACCAAATTTAAATCCTAATCTTCTACAATCAGTTCATTCAAAACCAGACTTTAGCCAGCAGCAGGAAGTGAAATATATCAGCTCTAGAACCACTTACCCTGGGTGGCTCAGCAAAAAACTTTTACAAATCACTGACTCTAGTGACTGGACCAAATGCAAAAGAAGGTTAAATTAGCCTTTGATATAATTCTTGTTCTCAGGACTATGCTATGGGTAAAAAGCACTAGAAACTATGCAATATTTTCTAAGCTAAAACCAGAAAGCCAGAAGCGTTAGCTACAAAGGGCCATAGATCGCTAGTTTAGATGCAGGAAAACTGATTCAGTTCAGACTCTGATGGCTTGAGAGGATCGTTAGTATGGATATTCAAATAAAGAATAATGTAGTTATCATTTGTGAAAATAAAAGACATTGTTACAAAAAGTGCACTAAATAGTTTAAAGTCTCAAAAAAAATTCTATGTTAGTCTGAACGATAAAAGTAGATGAAATCCTCTAAAAGTAATGCTGTAGAGATTTTAAGGCAGATCAGTTCAGTCAGTCAGTTCAGTTGCTCAGTCATGTCTGACTCTTTGTGATCCCATGAATCACAGCACACCAGGCCTCCCTGTCCATCACCAACTCCTGGAGCTCACCCAAACTCATGTGCATCGACTCGGTGATGCCATCCAGCCATCTCATCCTCTGTTGGCTCCTTCGCTTCCTGCCCCTAATTCCTTCTAGCATCAGGGTCTTTTCAATGAGTCAACTCTTCACATGAGCTGGCCAAAGTATTGGAGTTTAGCTTTAGCATCAGTCCTTCCAATGAACATCCAGGACTGATCTCCTTTAGGATGGACTTGTTGGATCTCCTTGCAGTCCAAGGGACTCTCAAGAGTCTTCTCCAACACCACAGTTCAAAAGCATCAATTCTTTGGCGCTCAGCTTTCTTCACAGTCCAACTCTCACATCCATACATGACTACTGGAAAAACCATAGCCTTGACTAGATGGACCTTTGTTGGCAAAGTAATGTCTCTGCTTTTTAACATGCTATCTAGGTTGGTCACAACTTTCCTTCCAAGGAGTAAGTATCTTTTAATTTCATGGCTGCAATCACAATCTGCAGTGATTTTCAAGCCCCCCAAAATAAAATCAGCCACTTTTTCCACTGTTTCCCCATCTATCTGCCATGAAGAGATGGGACCGGATGCCATGATCTTCATTTTCTGAATGTTGAGCTTTAAGCCAACTTTTTCACTCTCCTCTTTCACTTTCATCAACAGGCTTTTTAGTTCCTCTTCACTTTCTGCCATAAGGATGATGTCATCTGCATATCTGAAGTTATTGATATTTCTCCTGGCAATCTTGATTCCAGCTTGTGCTTCTTCCAGCCCAGCGTTTCTCATGATGTATTCTGCATATAAGTTAAATAAGCAGAGTGACAGTATCCAGACTTGACGTTCTCCTTTTCCTATTTGCAACTAGTCTATTGTTTCATGTCCAGTTATAACTGTTGCTTTTTGACCTTTATATAGGTTTCTCAAGAGGCAGGTCAGGTGGTCTTATATTCCCATCTCTTTCAGAATTTTCTACAGTTTATTGTGATCCACAGAATCAAAAGCTTTGGCATAGTCAATAAAGCAGGAATTCGATGTTTTTCTGGAACTCTCTTGCTTTTTCCATGATCCAGCAGATGTTGGCCATTTGATCTCTGGTTCCTCTGCCTTTTCTAAAACCAGCTTGAACATCAGGAAGTTCATGGTTCATGTATTGCTGAAGCCTGGCTTGGAGAATTTTGAGCATTACCTTACTAGCGTGTGAGTTGAGTGAAATTGTGCAGTATTTAGCATTGTTTGGCATTTCCTTTCTTCGGGATTGGAATGAAAACTGACCTTTTCCAGTCCTGTGGCCACTGCTGAATTTTCCAAATTTGCTGGCATATTGAGTGCAGTACTAGCATGCTAATGGCAGAAAGTGAAGAGGAACTAAGGAGCCTCTTGATGAGGGTAAAGAAGAGAGAGAAAAAAAACTGGCTTAAGATTAAATATTCAAAAAACTAAGATCATGGCAACAGGTCCTATCACTTCATGGCAAATGGAAGGGGAAAAATTAGA
The DNA here is from genome assembly GCF_042477335.2 of Ovis canadensis. NCBI lineage: Eukaryota > Metazoa > Chordata > Mammalia > Artiodactyla > Bovidae > Ovis > Ovis canadensis. The sequence continues at coordinate 80,794,503 of NC_091250.1, forward strand.
AGCACTGACAGATTGTCTTTTCTTGGACTCCAAAATCACTGTGGACAGTGACTGCAGGCATGAAATTAAAAGATGCTTGCTTCTTAGAAGAAAACCTATGACAAACCTAGACAGCATATTAAAAAGTAGAGACATCATTTGCCAACAAAGTTCCATATAGTCAAAGCTATGTTTCTTTCCAGTAGACATGTACTGGTGTGATAGTTGGACAATAAAGAAGGCTGAGTGCCAATGAATTGATGGTTTTGAACTGTGCTAGAGAAGACTCTGGAGAAGGCAATGGCACCCCAGTCCAGTACTCTTGCCTGGAAAATCCCATGGGTGGAGGAGCCCGGTAGGCTGTAGTCCATGGGGTCACTATGAGTTGGACACGACTGAGTGACTTCACTTTCACTTTTCATTTTCATGCATTGGAGAAGGAAATGGCAATCCACTCCAGTGTTCTTACCTGGAGAATCCCAGGGATGGGGGAGCCTCGTGGGCTGCCATCTATGGGGTCGCACAGAGTCAGACACGACTGAAGTGACTTAGCAGCAGCAGCAGAGAAGACTCTTGAGAGTCCCCTTGGACTGCAAGAAGATCAAACTGGTCAATCCTAAAGGAAATCAATCCTGAATGTTCATCAGAAGGACTGATGCTGAAGCTGAAGCTCTAATACTTTGGCTACCTGATGCATAGAGCAAACTCATTGGAGAAGACTGATGCTGAAGAAGACTGAGGGCAGAAGGAGAAGGGGGTGACAGAGGAAGAGATGTTTGGATAGCACCACTGACTCAATGGACATGAGTTTAAGCAAACTCTAGGAGATTGTGAAGGACAGGGAAGCATGGCATGCTGCTGTCCTGGAGTTGTTAAGAGTCAGACACAACTTAGTGACTGAACAACAATAACAAATCTAGCAATGAAAACACGAACACAAAAATTTAAAAATCTCTGCCATTTACATCTGTTAAAAGTAATTATGCCTAAATGTGTATGCAATCAATCATGTGTAATGTTCACATGGTGAAACTACAAAATGTTAATGAAAAAATTCAATAAGAGCAAAATAAATGTGGATACACACTTACATATGTATTAATGAGTTGGAAGATGCAGCAAAGGTATGTTACCTTCATTGATATTTAATTTTAATACATTTGCTGTCAAGATCCCAATAAGATTTATAGTTAATACAGACAAGATTGTTCTAAAAGTTATCTGGAAAAGCAAAGAAATAAGAGTGACTCAAATAATTTTGAAAATTATTTGATGTAAAATGATAAATGTTTAGTCTATCTCATTTGAAGGCATTATATGACAGACATAACCAAGCTTGTGCGGTGTAGGTGGGGGTATAGACTCATACATCAATGGAATAGAATAAAGAATCTGTAAGTAGACCCAGGAAAATATGCAAGCTGAGTTCTTGTTTCTTTTTATAAAATATTTTAAGAAAATTTTAGATTTACAGCAAAATTGCTAATGTAGTACAGAAAGTTCCCATATACACACTCTTTTCCGTATTGTTAACATCTCACATTGTCATGGTAACTTTGTTTCAATTAAACAACCAACATTAATATATTATTATTCATTTAAGCACACACTTTAAGCAGATTTTCTTCAGTTCAGTTCAGTCGCTCAGTCATGTCCAACTCTTTGCGACCCCATGAATCGCAGTACACCAGGCCTCCCTGTGCATCACCATCTCCTGGAGTTCACTCAGACTCACGTCCATGGAGTCAGTGATGCCATCCAGCCATCTCATCCTCGGTCGTCCCCTGTACCTCCTGCCCCCAATCCCTCCCAGCATCAGAGTCTTTTCCAATGAGTCAACTCTTCGCATGAGGTGGCCAAAGTACTGGAGTTTCAGCTTTAGCATCATTCCTTCCAAAGAAATCCCAGGGTTGATCTCCTTCAGAATGGACTGGTTGGATCTCCTTGTAATCCAAGGGACTCTCAAGAGTCTTCTCCAACACCACAGTTCAAAAGCATCAATTCTTTGGCACTCAGCCTTTTTCACAGTCCAACTCTCACATCCATACATGACCGCAGGAAAAACCATAGCCTTGACTAGACGGACCTTAGTCAGCAAAGTAATGTCTTTGCTTTTGAATATACTATCTAGGTTGGTCATAATTTTTCTTCCAAGGGGTAAGCGTCTTTTAATTTCATAGCTACAGACACCATCTGCAGTGATTTTGGAGCCCAAATTAATTTAAGCCCACACTTTAAGCAGATTCTCTTAAATTTACTAAATGCTCTTTTTCTATCCTGGGATCATTGCAAGGACATCATATTATATTTAAAAATAATGTTTCCTTAGGCTTCTTTTGGCTAAGACTGCTTCTCAGACGTTAATGGTTTTCAATAACCTTAGCAAGCTTGAAAGGTACAGGTCAGGGGTATTGCAGATCAAAGAGTTAAAGTGCCTATTTCATCTCATCATATCAGGAATGTATATAGTCTATATGATTTTCCACCATTGATGTTAACCTAGTTCATCTGTCTAAGAAATTGACTCTTAGGTTCTTAAACTATAAAATTGTTCTTTTTTATCTTGATTTTTGTGCTATTCAATATATTATTTGCAAAGAAGTCACAATGTGACCGGAGAAGGCAATGGCATCCCACTCCAGTACTTTTGCCTGCAAAATTCCATGGGCGGAGGAGCCTGGTAGGCTGCAGTCCATGGGGTCACTATGAGTTGGACACGATTGAGCGACTTCACTTTCACTTTTCACTTTCATGCATTGGAGAAGAAAATGGCAACCCACTCCAGTGTTCTTGCCTGGAGAATCCCAGGGACGGGGGAGCCTGGTGGGCTGCCATCTATGGGGTCTCACAGAGTCAGACATGACTGAAGCGACTTAGCAGCAGCAGCAGCAGCACAATGTGATGCTCACACTTAATGAATTGGGAGTTGTATTCTCCTTTCTGAGTGGAATGTCTACATGGATCACTTTAAATTCTTCCACATAGATCTATCTTTCCTACACTACTCATTTAGATATTCAATCATTTATTTCTAACAATATGAACTTAGACAGTTCTTCTGTGAAGGTGAAAATGAAGTCACTCTGTCGTGTCCAACTCTTTGCAATCCCGTGGACTGTAGACCACCAGGCTCCTCCGTCCATGGGATTTTCCAGGCAAGAGTACTGGAGTGGGTTGCCATTTCCTTTTCCAGGGGATCTTCCTGACCCAGGCATTGAACTCAGGTCTCACACATTGGAGGCAGATGCTTTAACCTCTGAGCCACCAGGGAAGCCAGTACTAATTTATTTATCTTCTTGCTCAAATTGCTTTAAACTCTGCCATTTGAAGCTCTTTCAATAAACCCCTGTGTTTCGTTGTTGCTGTTGTTTTGACATACACCAATCATTGTAAAATTTTTGGTTGATTTGATTGATTGCTTTTGAGTATTTCTTTACACTATGAGATGCCTCATACTGTGAGATGCCTTAGGCTCATATTGTGTATTTCCAGCTCTATTAATAGCCAACCATTTCTCTGCAGAGCTGCTTTTAATGGAGAATGGTATTAGAAATCAAGAACTGGGTGTAGATGTGCTTGCTGCTCTTGGTGTACCATTGCTTCTAGACCCTCTCAGTTGATGTAGCAAGAAAATATGTGTGTTTATAAATCCCATATATATAAACATATGTATAAATGTAGCCATCTGTAAGTAGCCACCAATATCTATATTAAGCTAAACATGCATTTATACTGATGTCACAAACTTGAATTACCACAAGCATTAATTCTAGAATATTTCTTTTGCTTATATTTGTAGCCTATCACTCCAACAGTGAGAAACTTGGCCTCCACCAACTACGATTTAAAAAAAAAAAACCTGCAATTCATTTATATTTGCTTAATTACAGGATAGAGCTATAGAAGTATAAGCATTGTTAACGTGTAACCCTATGGGAAACAATTTCATCAGATAAAGTAAAATATTTATGTGCAGCTTCTTTGGACTTTAGTATTATAAACACCACTCATTACCAAAGTTACTTACATCAGGAACTTACCCTCCCACCCTCTTCAGTTAGACTATTTTATTCACTGGTAATATAGTTAGATCATTTCACATCATTCTACCCTGGATTTCTAGGCCTTTATTTATTCCTTGGAAAATCTTCCTTTCTTTATGTAGATTAAAGGTTTGAATAATTTCCCTGCTTCCTAAATAATGTTGATATTTCTTCCTGGACCAGGTATGCAAAGAGTGAATTTCCTCAGATTTTTTTTAATATAAATTTATTTATTTTAATTGGAGGTTGATTACTTTACAGTATTGTATTGGTTTTGCCACATATCAACATGAATACAGATTTTCTTTAAGGTTATTTCTCATTCACTTTAGAAGGATAATTTCACAAGATATACAATTCTAGTTTGGTAGATTTTTTTCTTTCAATATTTCAGATATTTCATTTCACACTTTTCTTGCTTACATGGTTTATTAATATGAGTCAGTCCATTGTGATTGTTTTGTTAATTCTCTATAGAAATATTTTACATATGTCTTCCCTAAAGATTTATAATTTGTGTTTGTTTCCAAAGGTTCTACTATGATATGCTTAGGTATATTTTGTGGTTGTCATTCTTTTGTCTGTTACCCTACCTGGTTTTCTATAGGTATCCTGGCTCTTTGGTTTGGTGTCTGTTGCCAAATTTTAAAATTCTTGGCCATTATTACTTCAAATATTTCTTAAATGTTGTTCTTTCTTCTTCTCTGGTATTTCAAGTATACATATTTTGCACATTTTGAAATCATTCATGGATCTTGGATACTGTGTTCTGTGCTTTGTTGTTGTTTGTTTTTAATTTTAATTTTGCTCTTGCATGACAGTTTGGGAAGTTTATGTAAACATCAAAATTATTGATTTTTTTTATTCAGTCATTTCTCATCTACTGATGAGTACAATAAAGCAAATGTTCTTTTTTTTTCACTTCTAGAATATCCCCTTTTCTCAGAATTTGCCTTTCTCTCTTTATATTCAGTTCAGTTCAATTCATTCTCAGTCGTGTCCGAACTTTGCGATCCCATGAATCGCAGCACACCAGGCCTCCCTGTCCATCACCAACTCCCAGAGTTCACTCAAACTCACATCCATCAAGTCCGTGTTGCCATCCAGCCATCTCATCCTCTGTCGTCCCCTTCTCCTCCTGCCCCCAATCCCTCCCAGCATCAGAGTCTTTTCCAATGAGTCAACTCTTCGCATGAGGTGGCCAAAGTACTAGAGTTTCAGCTTTAGCATCATTCCTTCCAAAGAAGACCCAGGGTTGATCTCCTTTAGAATGGACTGGTTGGATCTCCTTGCAGTCTGTTATTACATGTTATCTATGTTTATATATTAGTGCCTTTAACATATTAATCATAGTTATTTAAAATTTCCTGTCTAATGATTCCAAAATTTTTATCACTTTTGTTGGCTTCTGATGTTTGCTTTTTATCTTAACACTGTGATATTTTCCTTGGTTTTTTGTGTGCCTCATAATTTTGCCATAAGTCTGACATGATATTTTGGATGATAACAACTGATATAGTCATTTAAGGTAGGTTTTCTGTTTCCAGCAGCTAGAATATAGTATGTTTTAAAGATTTTCTATAGCTACCAATTGGCTTCCCAGGTAATGCCTTGGTAAAGAATCCACCTGCCAATGCAGGAGGCACAAGAGCCACAGTTCAATCACTAGGTTGAGATGATCCCTTGGTGTAGGAATGGTAAACCCCTCCAATATCCTTGCTTGAAAAATTCCATAGACAGAGGGGCTTGGTGGGCTATAATCCATGGTTTAAAGAGTCAGATGTGACAGGTAACGGAGCACATACATATGTAGCTATAGGTACTAGAGATTTCCAAATTCTCTATTTTGCTTGGTTTTGTCCTTCTTAATGCTCAGATCATGAACTGATTATTTCCAAATTTAGACAAATTGAAGAAAGTAGGGAAAACCACTAGACCAGTCAGGTATGACCTAAATCAAATCACTTACGATTATACACAAGAAGTGAGAAACAGATTTAAGAGGCTGGATCTGATAGACAGAGTGCCTGATGGACTATGGACAGAGGTTCATGACATTGTATAGGAGAAAGAGCATCCCCAAGAAAAACAAATATAAAGAAACAAAATGGCTGTCTGAGGAGGCCTTACAAGTAGCTGTGAAAAGAAGAGATGCCAAAAGCAAAGGAGAAAAGGAAAGATATACCCATTTGAATGCAGAGTTCCAAAGAATAGCAAGGAGAGATAAGAAAGCCTTCCTCAGTGATCAGTGCAAAGAAACCAAGGAAAAGAATAGAATGGGAAAAACTAGAGATCTTTTCAAGAAAATGAGAGATACCAAGGGAACATTTCATGCAAAGATGGGCTCAGTAAAGGGCAGAAATGGAATGGACCTAACAGAAGCAAAAGATATTAAGAAGAGGTGGCAAGAATACACAGAAGAACTGTACAAAAAAAGATCTTCATGACCCAGATAATCACAATGGTGTGACCACTCACCTAGACCCAGACATCCTGGAATGTGAAGTCAAGTGGGCCTTAGGAAGCATCTCTACAAACAAAGCTAGCAGAGGTGATGGAATTCCAGTTGAGCTATTTCAAATCCTGAAAGATGATGCTGTGAAAGGGCTGCACTCAATATGCCAGCAAATTTGGAAAACTCAGCAGTGGCCACAGGACTGGAAAAAGTCAGTTTTCATTCCAATCCTTAAGAAAGGCAATGCCAAAGAATGCTCAAACCACCGCACATTTGCACTCATCTCACACGCTAGCAAAGTAATGCTCAAAATTTTCCAAGCCAGGTTTCAATAATACATGAACTGTGAGCTTCCAGATGTTCAAGCTGGATTTAGGGAAGGCAGAGGAACCAGAGATCAAATTGCCAACATCGATTAGATTACCAAAAAAGCAAGAGAGTTCTAGAAAAACATGTACTTCTGCTTTTGACTATGCCAAAGCCTTTGACTGTATGGATCACAATAAACTGGAAAATTCTGAAAGAGATGGGAATACCAGACCGCCTGACCTGCCTCTTGAGAAATCTGTATGTAGATCAGGAAACAACAGTTAGAACTGGATATGGAATGACAGACTGATGACAAATACGAAAAGGAGTACATCAGGCTGTAAACTGTCATAGTGCTTATTTAACTTATATACAGAGTACATCATGAAAAACGCTGGGCTGGAGTAAGCACAAGCTGGAAGCAAGATTTTGGGAAGAAATATCAATAACCGTAGATATGCAGATGACACCATCCTTATGGCAGAAAGTGAAGAAGAATTAAAAGAGCCTCTTGATGAAAGTGAAAGAGGAGATTGAAAAAGTTGGCTTAAAGCTCAACATTCAGAAAACTAAGATCATGGCATCCTGTCCTATGACTTCATGGCAAATGAATGGAGAAACAATGGAAACAGTGGCAGACTTTACTTTGGGGGCTCCAAAATCTATGAAGATGGTGACTGCAGCTATGAAATAGAAAGATGTTTACTCCTCGCAAGAAAAGTTATAACCAACCTAGACAGCATATTAAAAAGCAGAGACATTACTTTGCCAACAAAGGTCCATCTCGTCAAGGCTATATTTTTTTCCAGTGGTCATGTATGGATGTGAGAGTTGGACTATAAAGAAAACTGAGTGCCGAAGAATTGATGTTTTTGAACTGTGATGTTGGAGAAGAGTATTGAGAGTCCCTTGGACTGCAAGGAGATCCAACCAGACCATCCTAAAGGAAATCAGTCCTGAATGTTCATTAAAAAGGCTGATGTTGAAGCTGAAACTCCAATACTTTGGCCACCTGATGTGAAGTGCTGACTCATCTGAAGAGACCCTGTTGCTGGAAAAGATTGAAGGCAGGAGGAGAAGGGGATGACAGAAGATGAGATGATTGGATGGCATCACTGATTCAATACATGAGTTTGAGTAAGCTCCTGGAATTGGTGATAGACAGGGAAGCCTGGCATGCTGCAGTTTATGGGGTCTATAAATTATTTGAAAAAAATTCACTGGGCCCAGAGGTTAAATGACAATAACCACATTTCCTGGTATACTGTATAATATAGAATGAAATTAAAGCACAAGCAGGAATCAAGATTGCTGGGAGAATATCAATAGCCTCAGATATGCAGATGACACCACCCTTATGGCAGAAAGTGAAGAGGAACTCAAAAACCTCTTGATGAAAGTGAAAGTGGAGAGTGAAAAAGTTGGCTTAAAGCTCAACATTCAGAAAACGAAGATCATGGCATCTGGTCCCATCACTTCATGGGAAATAGATGGGGAAACAGCAGAAACTGTCAGACTTTATTTTTGGGGGCTCAAAAATCACTGCAGATGGTGACTGCAGCCATGAAATTAAAAGACACTTACTCCTTGGAAGAAAAGTTATGATCAAGCCAGATAGCATATTCAAAAGCAGAGACATTACTTTGCTGACTAAGGTCCATCTAGTCAAGGCTATGGTTTTTCCAGTAGTCATGTATGGATGTGAGAGTTGAACTATAAAGAAAGCTAAGTGTTGAAGATTTGATACTTTTGAACTGTGGTGTTGGAGAAGACTCTTGAGTGTCCCTTGGATTACAAGGAGATCCAACCAGTCCATTCTGAAGGAGATCAGCACTGGGCGTTCTTTGGAAAGAATGATGCTAAAGCTGAAACTCCTGTACTTTGGCCACCTCATGCGAAGAGTTGACTCATTGGAAAAGACTCTGATGCTGGGAGGGACTGGGGGCAGGAGGTAAAGGGGACGACAGAGGATGAGATGGCTGGATGGCATCACCGACTCAATGGACGTGAGTTTGAGTGAACTCTGGGAGTTGGTGATGAACAGGGAGGCCTGGCGTGCTGCGATTCATGGGGTCTCAACAAGTTGGACACGACTGAGCAACTGAACTAAACTGAAATGAATGTGAAACAGGCCGATGGTAATTTTATTCTACAGTCTGTGTCATTAAAATCTTACCAATGTACTCAGAGAAACAGTTTTGTTTTCTTTGATATCATTGATTCAAGCTGTTATGTTTGTGCAGACGTTTCTTTATGGATGTTGTGAGATGTTTTCACTTCTTAGAACTTCAGTCAAAGCCTGTAGAATGAAATATTTTTCTAAATCATAATCTACAGAGAAGAGTATATACATATTATGAGTTATGAATAGCCTATCTCATATCAATGACAGACAAGAGTGTTATTTGAATATTGCTTTTAGAATATTCAGTTATTTATTTGTCATGTATTTGTTACCCAGAGGCACATATGAATCAGGATTCTTTTTACATAAGTTATGCAAATACTCTTTAGAGTACATGGACTGTTATACTTCTCAGTCATAAAATTGCCTTCAGGCTTCAGGTCAATCATCTTGCATGAAAAATTTTCTTGTGATTTATAGGAGGCATCACATCTGTTTCTTTGCCTAAAACCCAAGAGGAAGTTGCTATATTAAATAAAATACATTTAAATTATTGAAAGCCTGAAAATTTCCCAGTGTAATACTTCTAGTAGTCTGAGACCATTTCTCATTTTTTATTTAAATGTAAATTATACAGAGCTAAACTGAATGCAGGATCACACCAGCCTATTACTTTGTCACTTCTGGACACAATGAATCATATAATTTTGATATGGTAAATATCAACTCACACACAATTTAATCCAAAACCCATATTTGATAACATGGGAAGCTGAAGGTGAGGGCCTATGTAACTCTCCCAAAGCACCAGAGTAGGCAGAGTAGGAAGAGGACTAACCCATAAAGAAGGGATGCAGTTTAATTTAATTAATATGGTGCATTGCAGAAATTTTCAGACCTCCTTATGCGCTGAAACTAAATAGTAAAAGAGAATCTTATTGCTCATAATAATTTCACTATCAATTTAGATTTTATTTCATTTAAAAAGATTTCCTAGAACCTCATCTGATTATATTATATTCCCTTTAAATCTGCTTCTGTGGTTCTCTTACATAGAAATCCTGCATGGAAAATATATATATATATATATTTTAATATAAATTTATTTATTTTAATTGGAAGCTAATTGCTTTACAATATTGTATTGGTGGTTTTAAGAACTGGTTTGCTCACTTTTGCAGTCTTCATCATACAAGTCCTTGAGGGAGATTCCATGAAATCCTTGGTTCTCCTCTGAGCCCAATTCGAAAATTACTGATCTGTATTATTAAGCAATAAAAGAGCATATTAAAATTCAGCCTTAATAAAGGCAATGGACACGCATTCTATGAAGATGTAGCTTAAAATAATACAGATTAACATAGACTTTGAAGACTGGAAATGCGGGGTATGGTTCATTTATTTTTAGTGGCCTGTCCAAGGACTAGGGTAGGACTCAGCAACATGTCACAAATATGCCAGCTATCAGTTATAGAGCCTTCTTCCTTCTTGTGTTTAAAGCTTGCAAGATGTAGGAGAGGATATAATGGTTCCAGATGAGAGGGTCATGTAAAAGGTGACCACTTTCAAAAAAATTCCTCCACATGTACTTAAAACTGGAAGTCATTTGTGTCATTAGTATTCTTTCAGTTTTAGTACCATTCTGTGTTATAAGAGAGTTGATTGTATTATATTTATTTGTTGAAAAATATTTTTCCCTCATACTTGAGAATTATTGAAAGCCAGAGAATTGTGTAAGTTGATTTTATGTCAATAGCACATAGAATAAAATATGCAAAAAAGTAAACTAATGGAAGAAAAAAATGAGCAATAAAACAGATAAAAGTGTCAGATTTTATTATACAGATAATACACATTGAAGGTTTTATAGACACTGAATCATTTGCACTAGGCGGTCGGCAAGTAGTTTATCTATGACTTCCTTCCTCAATCTAGGACAAACCTTATTGATTTTCCATGATCTTGTTAATACAAATCACAACTTTTAGAAGACTTTGCTTTTGACATAAATATCAATGTATCTGTTGGCTAATAAATATGCTAGAGCTTGACATATAGCTTAATGGATTCAAGTAAAATCTAATGTGATCACTGATATCTCTCTTTTAAATGTCTTTAATGAAGTTAATATAATCCATGTATTTAAACATGCATGTCAATATGTGGATTTAAAAAATCATCACCCAGGAATAGGCAAGCAGGAATGCTAAGTCTATGTTACCCTAAAATCTTTATGTCTCTGTATAACATCTTAGCTATGTAAAATGGGAAGTTTTTCTTTCTCAATTTACAGATAATGTATTTTGTGAATACCTATTATGTGACAGACTTCATGCTGAATGCTGAGAAAATAAAAAAGAACAAAATAAAACTGTCTCATAGGGGAAGTTCTATGTTATTTTCTAAATAAGCTAACAAATATTTAAAAAGGCTGAAAATGATTAAGCCTTTTATACCTCAAAGGGAGTTACTTTTATCCAATTAATATTTATTGAATAATTAATATATAATAGGATAATGCTTTATAAAATAATAGGTTCTTGTATTGAAATTCAATTTAAAAAAGAGTAACATCGAAGGCTGGGATGCTTGGCTTAAGTATTTAACACGCTTGCACTAGCAGAGGAGAACATGAGGGCAAAGGAAAGCAAAATAAAAGAGTTGAGACAGTTATTAACCTTTGTTTCAAATTCTATTGGTAGCCCCACACTTGCAGTTATTATCTCTTGAAAAGCCAAATGTTCATAGTATCTGGCTTAGCCTTGCCTCAAGTATCTTTCTGACTAGTTAAGGAAACACACACACACATAAACACAGGAAAATAAGTGCAGAAATTTCTCAGCAGAGAGAAATATTAAAGCATGCATGCATACATGGGTGTGCTTCCCTCATAGCTCAACTGGTGAATAATCCACCTGTAGTGCAAGAATCCACCTGCAATGCAGGATACTCAGGTCTGATTCCTGCGTCAGGAAGATCCCCTGGAGAAGAAATGGCAATCCACTCCAGTATTCTTGCCTGAGAAATCCCATGGACAGAGGAGCCTGGTGGGCTACAGTCCACGGGGTCACAAGAGTTGGACATGACTCTCAGCACTAAACCTTATATGGGTAGCAGATATGTGGCAAGTCTCTGTACCCACTCAATTCTGCTGTGAACGTAAAATTGCACTCAGAACTTGCCTGGCAGTCCAGTGGTTAAGATTCCATGCTTCCACTCTGGGGGAGCATGGATCCAATCCTAGGTTAGTTAACTAAGATCTTGCAATCTGCACAACGTGACCAAATCAAATAAAGCAAAATAAAAGTGTTCTGAAGAGTAAAATCTTTAAAAAATACAATGATAAATAAATATGGAGCAATATACTTAATATTTTAAATTGGTATGGGATTACAATTTTTCATAAAAAGTGACATAATAAATTGTTATTTGGAAAATAGCCTAAGGTAAAAGAAATAAATCACTGCAGATGGTGATTGCAGCCATGAAATTAAAAGACATTTACTCCTTGGAAGAAAAGTTAAGACCAACCTAGACAGCATATTCAAAAGCAGAGACATTACTTTGCCAATAAAGGTCCATCTAGTCAAGGCTATGGTTTTTCCAGTGGTCATGTATGGAGGTGAGAGTTGGACTGTGAAGAGGCTGAGCACCGAAGAATTGATGCTTTTGAACTGTGGTGTTGGAGAAGACTCTTGAGAGTCCCTTGGACTGCCAGGAGATCCGACCAGTCCATTCTGAAGGAGATCAACCCTGGGATTTCTTTGGAAGGAATGATGCGAAAGCTGAAACTCCAGTACTTTGGCCACCTCATGCGAAGAGCTGACTCATTGGAAAAGACTCTGATGCTGGGAGGGATTGGGGGCAAGAGAAGGGGACGACAGAGGATGAGATGGCTGGATGGCATCACGGACTCGATGGACATGAGTCTGAGTGAACTCTGGGAGTTGGTGATGGACAAGGAGGCCTGGCGTGCTGCAATTTATGGGGTCGCAAAGAGTCAGACATGACTGAGTGACTGAACTGAACTGAAAAGTAATAAATGTGATCTAACTAAACATCAATAACAAAATGAGAAATCAAATCACCCTCCCCAAGACGTGTACAAGCAGCAGTCTGAAAAACAGGTAAATACAAATTGATGTCACTGAATATCTAGTATTCAAAGTAAGATTTTAAAAAATCATGTCTGAATTTGTTGTTTAATGCTAAAGAAGTGTTCACATGGACATTTATAGTTTCAAATAGCAACCTATAAGAACTAATAAAGATTATTTGTATGCTGATGATTTCCAAATTTAAATCTCTAGCCCAGATCAGTACATGGCGTATTCATGTTGGTGACTGAGTCTCTCATTCTTAACATTGCTATAGCCAAGATCATAACTCTCCCTCCAGCGTAAGCTCTTCCTTCAGGCTTTCCCAGCTCATGTAGTACACTGAAATACCCTGTCTTTTAGTCACTCAGGCCTTGAATCCTTTTTCCCTATATCCATCAGCAAATTTTGTTGGTTCTGCTTTCAAAACACATCCACAGTTTGACCACTTCTCAGTAAGGTTGTTGTCAATTTTGTTGTTTTTTAGTCACTAAGTTGTGTTGAAACTTTTGCAAACCCATGGACTATAGACTTTTCGGCTCTTCTATCCATAGGATTTTCCAGACAATACTGGAGTGGGTTGCCATTTCCTTCTCCAGCATTTATCATTAAGTATTCTTGATATATTTGGTTTATTTTCTTTGTTTATTATTTACTTCTGTCTCTATAATATAAACTGTTTGAGGTCAAGAGATATTTTTTGACCACACATCACAGCTTGCAGGATCTTAGTTCCTTGTCCAGGGATCAAACCTGGGTCCAACAGCAAAAGCACTGAGTCCTAACCTCTGGACCACTGGAATTCCCAAGGTTAGGAGACTTCTGCCTCATTTTCTTCACTACTGTGTCTATAGCATTTAAAACAGTGCTGGCATGTGGTAAGTATTGACTGGATATTTGTTAAATGAATAAATGAATGCACCATAGAGAAGGCAGTGCACCAGATAATTGATTCTTTCAAATTTTGGTGCTGGAGAAGACTCTTGAAAATCCCTTGGACTGCAAGGAGATCAAACCAGTCAATCGTAAAGGAAATCAAACCTGAATATTCATTGGAAGGACTGTTGCTAAAGGTGAAGCTCCAATACTTTGGCCTCCTGATGTGGCCAACTTGTTGGAAAAGACCCTAATGCTGGGAAAGACTCAAGGCAAAAGGAGGAAAGGGTAACAGAGGATAAAATGGTTAGATAGTATCACTGACTCAATGGACATAAGTTTGAGAAAACTCCAGGAGTTACCGGCGGTCAGAGGAGCCTGGCATACTACAGTCCATGAGGTCACAGAGTCAGACATGACTTAGCAACTTGAATAACAATGACAATAATCATGACAGTGGCTACCTCTGGAGGTAGGTGAATATAATCAGAACATTCAGAGATGCTTCAAACATATTAGTAATGGCCTCTCCATAGGTAGTGGGTTCACAGTGTTCATTATTGTTATTATTTGTACTGCACATCACATATATAGAAATACTTTGATTTTTAATTGTTAATAAAAGAATAAAAAGAGGGCAAAAAGCAGGAAAGGAGTTCCAATAAGAGTTCATTTTATTTTATTTTATTTTATTTTATTTTTAATTTTAGTTTTTTATTTTTTAAATTTTAAAATCTTTAATTCTTACATGCATTCCCAAACATGAACCCCCCTCCCACCTCCCTCCCCATAACATCTTTCTGGGTCATCCCCATGCACCAGCCCCAAGCATGCTGCATCCCGCATCAGACAAAATCAACTCTCTTTACAAGTGCACAGGGCAATGATATCTAAATATTATAAGTCAATCCTTGGTAATATTTAGGCAAAAATAATCTAAAAGATAAAATATACTCATATTACTTAAAAATAATATCAGATAGAAATTTGTATAAGCAGCTGTCAGTACTCAAATACAAGTATATAGATAGGTATCTATTTTATATGTATTTTTTAAATATCCACACATATCTTGACCCAGAACGCCAAACATTTCTGAAAAGCAAGTCATGTATAATGAAGTAAGGAAAAGATTTATTGTTTAAAGAAATATGTGGATCACAGTCTAAGAAGGAACATGCCATGTTTTCTAACACATTAAAATAAATCCACTTAGTTATTTGGTAAATAACACTGGAAAATTCTGAAAGAGATGGGAATAGCAGACCACCTGACCTGCCTCTTGAGAAACCTATATGCAGGTCAGGAAGCAACAGTTAAGAGCTGGACATGGAACAAAAGACTGGTTCCAAATAGGAAAAGGAGTACATCAAGGCTGTATATTGTCACCCTGCTTATTTAACTTATATGCAGAGTAGATCATGAGAAATGTTGGGCTGGAAGAAGCACAAGCTGGAATCAAGATTGCTGGGAGAAATATCAATAACCTCAGATATGCAGATGACACCACCCTTATGGCAGAAAGTGAAGAAGAACTAAAGAGCCTCTTGATAAAAGAGGAGAATGAAAATGTTGACTTAAATCTCAACATTCAGAAAACTAAGATCATGGCATCTGGTCCCATCACTTCATGACAAATAGATGGGGAAACAGTGACAGGCTTTATTTTGGGGGGCTCCAAAATCACGGGAGATGATGACCACAGCTATGAAATTAAAGGACACTGACTCTTTGAAAGAAAAGCTATGACCAACCTAGATAGCATATTAAAAAGCAGAGACATTACTTTGCCAACAAAGGTCCATCTAGTCAAGGCTATGGTTTTTCCAATAGTCATGTATGGATGTGAGAGTTGGACTATAAAGAAGGCTGAGCACTGAAGAATTGATGCTTTTAAACTGTGGTGTTGGAGAAGACTCTTGAGCGACATTTGGACTGCAAGGAGATCCAACCAGTCCATCGTAAAAGAGATCAGTCCTCAATATTCATTGGAAATACTGATGTTGAAGCTGAAACTCTCATACTTTGGCCACCTGCTGTGAAGAGCTGACTCATTTGAAAAGACCCTGATGCTGGGAATGACTGAAGTTGGGAGAAGGGGATGACAGAGGATGAGATGGTTGGATGGCATCACTGATTCAATGGACATGAGTTTGAGTAAACTCCTGGAGTTGGTGATGGACAGGGATGCCTGGCGTGCTGCAGTCCATGGGGTCAAAAAGGGTCGGACAAGACTGAGCGAAGGAACTGAACTGAATGGAAATAACACTTCATAAGCTGATTTCCTCTTCAGAAAATCTCTGAAAGCAAGATAGTTTAAACCTAATGTTTCCAAAAGAAATAACTTTAAATTGAAGCATTAAAATATTAAATTTAATTAAGTAATGACAAAATTAGAAATGTTTCATAATAATATGAGGAATTGCAGAGGCCTGCTTTGTGTTAATATATTTGAATGTTTATTCTTTATACAAATGACAATTAAATAGACTAAAGAGAAACATTTGATGGTGTGATTTATGCAAATTACTTGATTCAGTCTCAATTAGGTTTCTTCAGCAGTTTAAGGGGCTAATTTGATTAATTGAAAATATTTTCCTTTACTGCTGCTGCTGCTGCTTAGTCCCTTCAGTCGTGTCTGACTCTGTGCGACCCCATAGACAGCAGCCCACCAGGCTCCCTCGTCCCTGGGATTCTCCAGGCAAGAACACTGGAGTGGGCTGCCATTTCCTTCTCCAATGCATGAAAGTGAAAAGGGAAAGTGAAGTCGCTCAGTTGTGTCCGACTTCTAACGACCCCATGGACTGCAGCCTATCAGGCTCCTCCACCCATGGGATTTTCCAGGCAAGAGTACTGGAGTTGGGTGCCATTCCTTCTCCGCTAAAACTAGGATTTATGAAAACTTTAAATCAGTTCCCTATTTTAAAATGACTAAAATGATTAGTAGACACAAGGAGACATTTTTTCAGTTTTAACACCATTCATTTTTTGTATATGTGCTCTAAACTCAAGTCATGTATTATGTAACTGAAACTTTTGACATTCTATGTATGCATTACATCATTTATAAATCACATTGTATGATAGCGATTATAGCAATAGTATCATGATATAAAGGCTTTCACCTTTGGTTGAAAAAATCAAATTTGATCTATTATATCTGAAATAAAAGGAAAAGAAAGCTTTTTATCCATAAGTAATGGATCATACTTGTATTTATGCAACATATTTTTGACCACTGATATATTTTTTAAAAGAAAAATGAATAGCAGAAGAACCCCCACCTGGTCTTTGTTTTTCTGCAATATGTTGAATATTTAAGACAAAAATCCAGCAAATATATAAAAATGTTTGAGTTTTGTAGGACAGTAGGATGATAAGATCTTTTATTGGAAAGTGTGATTGGCATCAGTAAGGTTTTTATCAGCACTTCCAAATCCACAGATTATGTGTGATAGAGGCTGTGGGTAAAGAGGAGTAGACTCCAGAGAACTTTATGTGTAACTATGTACCTCTTCCCTGAAAGTGATTGTCAAGTAATATCAAAAACATTTTTTAAGGCATTTTATAAATTCTTCTAATGTAATAACATCATTTTCACTTTTATATTCCATTTACATTTGTTAATTTATTTTATTATTTTGTCTTTAAAGAGAGGAGCAAGGACATAACTTTCTCACCATCAGACTCTCATGAGTGTACTCCTAGTCTTATCAGTTCTCTGAAATTTGCCATATCTCAAATCCACACAACTGAGTTTGTGCAAGCCACTAGGAAGAGCAAAGGGAAGGAAACAAGCAAGTGGGCAGGAAAAACTCTGAGGGTTGTTTGAGGAAGCAGCCTTCCCAGACAAATGACTGGACTTTTCCTACAAGCCTTTATCTCTGAAATGCACAGGCCATCCAGCTAGTTGAAACAAAGCAGATGGAAGCTGCCTGGTGATTCTTTGCAAGCACTTAAAGATTCCTGCAAAGTAACTATTAGCATATAGATCAACTCATTAAATAACTACTGTATGATTTAATCACCACTTTTCCTCAGCTTGCTCAAAATGACATTTTGAAATGTCACTTAAGTCATTTGGCTGATTTCAAATTATATTTTTCAAATGGTCCAGGCCACATTTATCTGCTGGAAGTTTGAACCTAAACTTTACTCAATAAATGAGTGATTCTATGCTTAATCATTTTTGTTCTTTCTTTTTTTTTGTATAGAAGGTAATTGTAATAATTGCACAAGGTAAAACATGGCAAAAATGATGTTGCAGTTTGCCAAACATGCAACTCTGCTATCAAAAAACATACATAATTGACTCGATTTTTTACTTTTCCTGGACTAAGGGTAGGGGGGAACAGCAGGTTAATTTTCTTAAAAAAAAAAAGCACAAACATAAGAATAACAAGATACCAATCTAAAGCAAATTTCGGAGATTCTGCAAGTATTGTTTTCAGGAATTTGTATATGACTGGAGTAGGTTGATTGTTTTAAATGACTGTAGTTATACACGTTCACTCACTAGCTCTGTGACTCTGCAGCTCTTCACATGAAGAGCTGAATCTAGTTTGACCCCATGACATGCGTTATTCAGTAGAGTGAGGAGGAAGTGATGATGTGCTAGCCTGAGCCAAGACCTCAATGGCCTTGAACACTTTCACTCATTTCCTAGGAAACCTCACATTGACTTATAAAAGAGCCCAGAAGTTATGGCTCTGGGTAGAGGATGAGAAGATGTGAAGGAAAGCTCAGGAGCTTCAGAGCAGGCAGCAAATAAATCTCAAGAAGCAGCTGATCACAATGTTAAACCCCAGCCCAAAGTCATCAGGTTTTCTCAATTGATTGCAGCCTAAATTGCCAGTCCAAATAATTATGAGCTAAATATGTATTTGCTGTTTCAAGCTACTCAGCTTTCAAGTGGTTTGTTACAAATAATTAGTTAATTGATTAAGTGTATAGGTAATTGTGGAAGAGACTGTCGAATATCCTTCAGTTTTGCTTCAAGAACTCTGATTTTTAGTGGATTATCACTCAAAATAAAACCTTCTTTTCCCAGCCTCCACTGCATCTAGGGGTAACCATATGATTAAGTTCCAGTTGTGCATGCTAAGTCACTTCAGTCATGTCCAAATCTTTGCAACCCTATGGACTGTAGCCTGCCAGGCTCTTCTGTCCATGGGATTTTCCAGGCAAGAATACTGGAGTGGGTTGCTATCTCCTTCTCCAGGGGATCTTCTCAACCCAGGGATCGAACTTTCATCTCTTATGTCTTCTACGTTGGCAGGCAGGTTCTTTACCACTAGTGCCACTTGGGAAGCTCCAGTCAATAATATATAAAAAAGAAAAATTGTAAGAAATTGTCATGAAGTCTACTTTAAGAAAAGTTTAAGCCTTCTATTCTTCAATTGTTCTTTCTGTTTCCCAGAATATGATTTTGATAGCTTTAATTACAATAGTCATTTGGAACCATGAAATATTCCTGATGATTGCTATGGAAGAAAAGAGAAGCCTAGATTGCTTATTTTATCTAAGAGTTACCATACCAGTCCATCAATGTAAATTCTAGACTTTTTTCATAAAATATAAATAAGTTTATGGTTTGATTATGCCATGTTACAATGTCTTAATCGTAAGCAAATAATTTCAATCATAATACATGAATGAATATTCTTATCCTGAATATGTATGAACTACTTGAAAATCAATCATTAAAAGGCCAACAAAGCAATGGAAAAATTGGCAAAGATATTGAAAATCAGTGTATAGAAAATAAAAATCACTTAGCTAATATATACATGTTACTTCACCTTAATAGATTTCAGGAAAACAAAATAGTTACAATAGAATATTATCCATTCGATTAGTGAATTTTTTTAAGTCTTGTAATATCAAGCATTGTTGAGACTGTAAAACAAAATCTTTATATACTTCTGAAGGAATTGAAAGACTACAATGTTTAGGATTTTGACAATATCTAATGAAATTAAAAAAATCATTCCCCTTTGTCTCCATAATTCTACTTCTGATAATACATGCTTATTAAAATTTTTACACACATTTTTACTGAGGATTTATTCTCACTATGATTATCCAACAAAACAAACCAGAATTTCCTGGAGAAGTGGTTGATTTCAGGGTTGGGGCAGAGAAATTGCAAAATAATCCTAGAGCAACTTGTGGTGCCATAATGTAAGAGAGTATTTTTTTTCAATAAGGACATTATAAAAAATTGAAATGAAGGTAATGATCTGAAAGAGCTCCATATGGCCAAATCTGTAACAATTTAATTGGCAAAAATAGCAGTAATATTTGATTAGAACTCATGCAACAAAACAAATATCCAATATCCATGAGTCGACACTGATATAAATAAATAATTGAATTGGTACACGGAATAAAGGACTGCCTGTTTTCTCAGAAGAATTTCAATTAAAACATATACCAGTGATAAAGGATATAGAAAATTATTATTGGGAAACCACAGTAATAATTGTTGAAAACAAGAACTGGAAGTATGTGCTAAGGGTGAGAGTTTGAAGTTAAATAGGTTGTTTATACATTCTTAAAGTATCTTTTTTCCAAGGAATTGACTGATTTCCAGAGGAATATTATGATTTGAGGGCTTCCCTGGTGGCTCAGTGGTAAAGAATCCGCCTGCCAATGCAGGAGACAAGGGTTTGATCCCTGGGTTGGGAAGATCCCCTGGAGAGGGAAATGGCAAACCACTCCAGTATTCTTGCCTGGGAAATCTCATGAACAGAGGAGCCTGGTGGGCTATAGTCACTGGAGTCCCAAGAGTCGGACATGACTTAGAGACTAAAAAAGATTATAACTTTACAGTTGAAATACTTGGCAGAATATTGTTGCTCTTTAAATAATCAAAGTAACATCACTACTAATAAGACATATTACTGATATTATATGCCTCCTGATATAAAATAATAAGAAGGGCAGAAGAGTGTCATCCTTGCCAGCAAGGCAGTTTTAATCTCATCGTGACTAAATATCAGGAAATCCCTAATCATGGGACATCGTGTCTGGCAAGTAAACTAAAAATATTTCGTCATGAAACACAAGGAAAGAGTGAGGAATTGTCACAGATTAAAATCTAAGGATACATGAAAATTAAATAGGATAAGTAATCCTGGATGGAATTCTGGGAAAGGAAAATGTTATTAGAGGAAAACACTATAGAAATTTGAAGAGATTCTGTAGATTCTGTACTTAGTTAATGTTGTACTAATATTAATCTGTTGGTTTCAATACTCATACTGTGGTTAGATAAGATGTTAACATTAGGGCAAGCTGACTGAAAGGAATATAGAAACACTCTCTTCCATTTTGGCAGATTTTCTACAAGTCTAAAGTTATTTGAAACAAAATACTAAAATTATTTCAAAATTAAATAATAACATAAATATGAAATTACCCTTGAAGCAATGGGTTGTCATTATGAACAACTCAAATAACCATCTATGAAAATGGTTATAGCTATATATTCCAGAATAAAATATAGTAGTTAAACTAAATGATTTTACTGCCTTTATTGATATTAATATAAATAAGCCTATAAATCAGATTTGATTTAAAGATGAATTTTAAAATAATTTTGTGTTATTTAATTAAAGATTATATGCTTATGGTATACGTACATATTCAGTCATGTCCAGCTCTTTGTGACCCCATGGATTGTAGCCCGCCTAACTCCATGGGAAAATCCATGGGATTTTCCAGGCAAGAGTACTGGAGTGGGTTTTCATTTCCTTCTCCAAGGGATCTTCCTGACCCAGGGTTGAACCTGGGTCTCCCTCATTGGAGGCAGATGCTTTATCATCTGAGCCATGAGGGAAGCAATTAAAGACTGAAAATATGCAAAAAAAAAAAAGCTACATAAATATGTTGTCTGTGGATGGATACATACAGTAATAGTAGATAACATGTTGGGGAAGTATAAACACCAACTTCAGTGTAGTTTTTGCATCTGGAAAGAGAGAGAAGAATGTGCTAATGAAAAGGACACAAAAGGCTTAAAACCTATCATTATGTATTTATTTTTAAGTTAAAAAAATTGAAACAAGCATTGCAAAATGTTAGGATTTTGCTAGGAGCTGTGTGAAAGGTACATAGATATTGCTCCTTTTATTATTTGCAAAAACTCTATATGTTTGAAAATGTCAAAAGAATAAAAAAATAGCAAAGTATAAGATTAAAAGGATAACAAGAAACTCAGAAAATAAAATAGTACTCTGAAAGATAGCTGTCATGAGTGCCTAAATTCAGCTCATCACATAGAGAGTACAAAGAATATAAAAGCAGTAAGACTTGGTAACGCTATATATATATGTACATAATATAAAGCTAAATATAGCTTTAATATAAAATTTTCCTAAGACTTCAAATCTAAAGAGTTTGAGTATGCTGATAGGTCATATTGAATGACAAGAAGGGCAAATGTGATATTAGATTGTTGAATGAAAAGAGACAAAAATGGCTATCAGGAAGTTTGAAACTTAAGATTAGACCTCATGGAAGAGATAATGAATGGACTGGAAGGGGAAAAAAAAAACAATCAATGCTATAGTTTCTGCAGAGCAAAAGAATATAGAAGCAAGAACAAAAGAAAAGGAGAAGCAAACAAATGTGGGAGCAAAGGTGAGTAAGAGAAACTGAATGCAAAGTATTTAAGGAATTGTACTAAAGCAAACATTCTCAAGTAAAAAGGATAACTGAGCTAAAGATTTGCAATGGAACCAAAAGGGTAACGGAAGAAAGAATACATGCTAAGTTGCTTCAGTCATGTCTAAATCTTTGTAACCCTATGGACTTTAGCTCTCCAGGTTCCTATGTCTATGGGATTCTTTAGCCAGGAATACTGGAGTGGATTATTATGCCCTCCTCCAGGGGATCTTCCCAACCCAAGGATTGAACCTGCATCTCTTAGTCTGCTGTAATGGCAGGCAGGTTCTTTATCCCAAGCACCACCTGGGAAACCCCAGAAAGAATAGGATATTTTAAAAAGTACTTGTTTGGGTTAAGATTTATCTATAAATATTTGCTTCTTGTTTATAGTCCACTTAGTACCAAGTCTTGAGAGAATAACATATTCCTGAAAGAAATTAAGGAAGACCAAAGTCTTTTCGAAAGGCTTAAAATTGACAGTCCTTCCCAAATTGATCTACAGATTCAATGCAACCCTGCAGAAACTCATAGCTATCTTATTTATAGACACTGATAAGCTAATCCTGAAATTCCCATGGAAATGCAAGGGATCCAGAGTAGTCATAAATTCTGGAAAAGGAAGAGCATTTCTGATTCATATTTCCTATTTTCAAAACCTACTAAAAAGTTGTAATAAGCCAGTGTAGTACTGATGTGATAAAACTTAAAGTTTGAGTATAT
Organism: Ovis canadensis; assembly: GCF_042477335.2. Lineage (NCBI taxonomy): Eukaryota > Metazoa > Chordata > Mammalia > Artiodactyla > Bovidae > Ovis > Ovis canadensis. The sequence goes on from NC_091250.1 coordinate 80,817,780, forward strand.
GTAACATGGGTTTGGGTGAACTCCGGAAGTTGGTGATGGACAGGGAGGCCTGGCGTGCTGCGGTTCATGGAGTTGCAAAGAGTCGGACATGACTGAGCGACTGAATTGACTGACTGACTGATCATTCTGTTGATAAACTTGATGTTGACCTAAAGAAAATTTTCTGCAAAGCAATCAATAAATGTAGCATAATTACAGTGAAAATTCCAGAGACTTTTCTTTTTAAGTCTTCAAGTGTATTTTTTAAAGTGGCAAGAATACAAACCCAGTGACAAGCACAAAGCATAAGAAAGGAAAGATATTAAATAAACACTTTCTATTAGTGGTAGCAAATAGACAACAAAAGGTGCTAGTGTTTAACGAGCTTCTCTCATATTTTTTTTTCATTTTTCTTTTTTTTTTTAGTTTTTTTATTTTTTAAATTTTATCTTTAATTCTTACATGCGTTCCCAAACATGAACCCCCCTCCCACCTCCCTCCCCATAACATCTCTCTGGGTCATCCCCATGCACCAGCCCCAAGCATGCTGCATCCTGCGTCAGACATAGACTGGTGATTCAATTCTTACATGATAGTATATATGTTAGAATGTCATTCTCCCAAATCATCCCACCCTCTCCCTCTCCCTCTGAGTCCAAAAGTCCGTTATACACATCTGTGTCTCTTTCCCTGTCTTGCATACAGGGTCGTCATTGCCATCTTCCTAAATTCCATATATATGTGTTAGTATACTGTATTGGTGTTTTTCTTTCTGGCTTACTTCACTCTGTATAATCGGCTCCAGTTTCATCCATCTCATCAGAACTGATTCAAATGAATTCTTTTTAACGGCTGAGTAATACTCCATTGTGTATATGTACCACAGCTTTCTTCTTTTCTGACTTTTTAAAACAACTTATAGTCAGATAGTTTTAAGTTTGTCAGTCAAAAGGCATCTAAGTATCTGTGTTGCTCTCTAAGGTTCTGAAAACCAAATGTGTTCCTTAAATCAATATTAATGATAAAAGTTGTTACAAAGGATGTAAATGAGTTAAATAAAAAAGTATTTCTAAATACAGATCTCATACTTCTGTTGGCATGAAATCTAAAAATCATTTGTTGTTTTTCAGTTACTAAGTTGTGTCTGTCTCTTTGCAACCCCACGAACTGTAGCATGCCAGGCTTCCCTCTCCTTCACTATCTCCTGGAATTTGCTCAGACTCATGTCCATTGAATCAATGATTCCATACAACCATCTAATTCTCTGTCATCCCCTTCTCTTCCTGCCTTAAGTCTTTCCAAGCATCAGGGTCTCTTCCAATGAGTCGGCTCTTCTCATCAGGTGGCCAAAGTATTGGAGCTTCAGCATCAATCCTTGCAATAAATATTCAGAGTTTATTTCCTTTAGGATTGACTGGTTTGAGCTCCTTGCTGTCCAAGGGACTCTCAAGAGTCTTCTCCAACACCACAGTTAGAAAGCATCATTTATTTGGTGCTCATTATTCTTTATAGTCCAACTCTCACATCTATACATGACTACTGGAAAAATCATAGGTTTGACTATATCAACCTTTGTTGGTAGTGATGTCTCTGCTTTTTAACACACTGTGTAGGGTTTGTGATAGCTCTCCTTCCAAGGAGCAAGAACGTTTTAATTTCATGGCTGCAATCACTGTCCACAATGATTTTGGTGCCCAAGAAAAGAAAATCTGTCACTACTTCTATTGTTTCCCCTTCTGTTTCCCATGAAGTGATAGGACTGGATGCCATGATCTTAGTTTTTTTAGTGTTGAGTTTTAACCCAGCTCTTTCACCTTCCTCAAAAGTTTCTTTATTTCCTCTTCACTTTCTGCCATTGGAGTGGTATCATCTGCATAGCGAAGGTTGTTGATATTTCTCCTGGCATTCTTTTTTTTTTTTTTTTTAGTTTTTTAGTTTTTTAGTTTTTTTATTTTTTAAATTTTAAAATCTTTAATTCTTACATCTTGATTCCAGTTTGTGACTCATCCAGCCCAGCATTTTGCATGATGTAATCTGCAAAGAAGTTAAATAAGCAGAGTGACAATGTACAGCCTTGACATACTCCTTTCCCAATTTGAACCAATTATCACCTCCAATTGCAAATTCTAATACTTGTTTGCCTTATTACTATACAAAGATCATTTGTGCCTGAGACCAAAAGATGACCTTATCTTTAGATAGATAGTACGTAGATAAAATTTTATTCCAAGAAATACCAGAGAAATTCTCACACATCTTTAGTGGTCTAAAATGCTTTCCTAATAATAAAAATGAGGTTTTTCTAGCAGCAGTAACATTGAAGAGTACGAGTTCTGAAAAATATGGTGTACTACCTGAGGTCTAATTTAATATCAAAGTTATACCCAAATTATTAAAATTAGGCATTTTAAACTCAAATCTATGTAATTTTTATTGATATAAAGAAAGCAATAACTTTTAAGTGTGTGAATTTTAACTGACTTAAATTGCATTTAATATAAGATAAAATAAGACTTCCAGCAATTTTTGCTTTATGTCCTCAGATATGTTCATATGATGGACCATATCAGAATAAGTGTCTCCCAAATGGCTCAGTGGTAAAGAATCTGCCTGTCAAGCAAGAGAGGCAGGTTAAATCCCTGAGTTAGGAAAATCCCTTGGAGAGTGAATGGTAACCTACTTCAGCATTCTTGCCTGGGACACCCCATGGACAGAGGAGCCTGGTGTAGTACAGTACATGGTGTTGCAAAGAGTCTAAACAACTCAGTTGTTATTTGCAGCTAAACAACAACATATCAGAATAAACATATGAACAAACTCCTAAAAAATTCCCTGTTTTAGCCAACAGAGTAAGAGTATTCACATTTAAACCAATAGAGTTGTGGGCGATTAGAGAGAATGCCTCATCAGTATAAATGTTATTTCCTTGGAAAGCTAGTTAGAGATAAAATGTGACACACAAGATGAATAAAACAGGGGCATAGATTAATCATGAGAAGATATAATTTCCTTAGATTTCATTTGGCTTTGGATTAGTAATTAAATTTACCAAGCATTCTAAAATTTGTAAGAAAGGTATCAGTTCAGTTCAGTTCAGTTCAGTCGCTCAGGCATGTCCAACTCTTTGCAACCCCATAAATTGCAGCACGCCAGGCCTCCCTGTCCATCACCAACTCCCAGAGTTCACTCAAACTCATGTCCATCGAGTCGGTGATGCCATCCAGCCATCTCATCCTCTGTCGTCCCCTTCTCCTCCTGCCCCCAATCCCTCCCAGCATCAGAGTCTTTTCCAATGAGTCAACTCTTCGCGTGAGATGGCCAAAGTATTGGAGTTTCAGCTTTAGCATCAGTCCTTCCAAAGAACACCCAAGGCTGATCTCCTTTAGGATGGACTGGTTGGATCTCCTTGCAATCCAAGGGACTCTCGAGAGTCTTCTCTAACACCACAGTTCAAAAGCATCAATTCTTTGGCACTCAGCTTTCTTCACAGTCCAACTCTCACATCCATACATGACCACAGGAAAAACCATGGCCTTGACTAGACGGACTTTTGTTGGCAAAGTAATGTCTCTACTTTTGAATATGCTATCTAGGATGGTCATAACTTTCCTTCCAAGGAGTAAGAACCATCTGCAGTGATTTTCAGGCCCCCAAAAATAAAGTCTGATGTTGTTTCCACTGTTTCCCCATCTATTTGCCATGAAGTAATGGAACCAGATGCCATGATCTTCATTTTCTGAATGTTGAGCTTTAAGCCAACTTTTTCACTCTCCTTTTTCACTTTCAACAAGAGGCTTTTGAGTTCCTCTTCACTTTCTGCCATAAGGATGATATTATCTGCATATCTGAGGTTATTGATATTTCTCCCGGCAATCTTGATTCCAGCTTGTGCTTCTTCCAGCACAGCATTTCTCATGATGTACTCTGCATATAAGTTAAATAAGCAGGGTGACATTATACAGCCTAGCCGTACTCCTTTTCCTATTTGGAAAATAGGACCAGTCCGTTGTTCCAGGTCCTGTTCTAACTGTTGCATCCTGACCTGCATATAGGTTTCTCAAGAGGACTGGCATTCCCATCTCTTTCAGAATTTTCCACAGTTTATTGTGATCCACACAGTCAAAGGCTTTGGCATAGTCAATAAAGCAGAAATAGATGTTTTTCTGGAACACTCTTGCTTTTTTGATGATCCAGTGGATGTTGGCAATTTGATCTCTGGTTCTGCCTTTTCTAAAACCAGCTTGAACGTCTGGAATTTCACAGTTCACATATTGCTAAAGATGGAAATAAATATAATATTGGGAATGCAATTCAATGCCTGTGAAAACTCTTAAAATTGAGTTTTAACTTTCAAGCTCATTGTATGAAAACATAAGGAATGATTTGCAAAAGATTTTTCAAACAAATATGCCAATAATGATTGATTCCATTGCTATCATGTGAGTAATGAAGAGAAGAATGTCTCTTGTCATGTAAACCTCAAGTATTTTGTTGAGTTGCTTGAGGATTTTCAGTGGAAGAAAAAATATTTCAATTTACCACTTTTTTTTTTTTCAGGAAAGAAGTGCATAGATTGTTATTTTTTATTTTTCCTTGTGGTGTAGAAAAAGCAGAAAATTAAAACTATAGGACTGTAACTTTGTTTAGTCAGTCATGTCCCTTCCTTCTCTGTATTATGCAAATATAACACTGTTTCCTAGGTCAGAGTATCTGTATTTTGTATTTTTATCTTTGATTTCTAATATAGCAATAGGTTTCCCTAGCATTTCCTGGCAGGTTCTACCCTGTAATTTTTCTTCCTAATGAGAGAAATGAAATCAATCATTTTTTGATCTGCCCAAGTATCTATCTGTCAAAATTAACAATTTACACTATTTTGAGTAGCGTAAGTCCATCCTTAAGCCATTTTATTTTATATGTCCCACATCACACACAGATGCATGGATTATTGTGATTTCTGTTTAATTTCTTGTATTTTGTGGTTTTCCTGAGACCCTACCCTAGTATATTTCCTTTATATTATAGCATATGAGTTGTATTAAAATAAAAATAGTAGTACTTAGTTATTTTCATGATTTTGCCATGCCTAATATGTCTAATGGCAACCCACTCCAATACTCTTGCCTGGAAAATCCCATGCAGAGAGGAGCCTGGTAGACTGCGGTCTATGGGGTCACAAAGAGTTGGACACTTTTATCTTCACTTTCACTTTTCACGTTGATGCATTGGAGAAGGAAATGGCAACCCACTCCAGTGTTCTTGCCTGGAGCATTCCAGGGATGGCGGAGCCTGGTGGACTGCCGTCTATGGGGTCGCACAGAGTTGGACACGACTGAAACAACTTAGCAGCAGCAGCAGCGGCAATATGTCTAAAATTTATAAAACTACCTATTATAGTCAGAGCATTAGCAAAAACTTCCTTGAATTGTTTTTATTAATTACTTCATATTATAGCAAAAAAAAAAAAAAAGTCTCCCAGAATTTCTTGTGGTTTGATTTATGCCTTGCTTGTTACCTCTTGTTAGTTCTGTCTTGCTCCAGTCATGGTTTTTGACCCAATGGCAGTTAAAATCTATTCTCTGCTTTGTCTGATGGTTTTACATTTTAAAGCAGGGCCAGAAACTTTTTTTTATAAAGGGTCATATAATAAATATTTCAGACTTTGTGGACAATGTGATCTCTGTCACAGTTACTCAGCTCTGCTTCTGTAGCATGCTGGTATAGACATGATGAAACAAATGAGTGTGGCTATGATTCAAGCAAACAAAACAACATGAAAAGGAGAGAGCCTGATTTTGGACAACGGTCTATAGTATACTGTTTTAAAGCGTTGAAATGGAAAGCAATAAAATTCTGTAAAGCAATTATCTTTCAATTAAAAAATAAATACATTTAAAAAAAGATCTTAATTTTTCTGTGTCATTTTTGAGATGTGGTCAGCTATAAGTAAAGAACTGTCCACACCTTCTCTCAAAAAGAGATCTTTACATCTCTCAAAAATTTTAAATTACTAGAATGTTTTTCTTCATGTAAGATAAAGGCCAGAAGATAATGGTCAGTACTGCTACACAAGCTCAAAATGATATTCTGCATTCAAATCTCTTGATCTAGTTTGTAGACCATTGGCATTTGACCCTTGGAATCACAAGATGGGTCCTCTAGCTCAAGGCACCCTTTCTATGTAGGAAGAAGGTGGAAAGGCCAAGGAAATAGGAAAAAATGCTTGTTTAGCTGAATATCAGAATCTGTAGTTAACAATTTCTGTTTATGTCTTGTAGGCAAGAACTGAATCATATAGCATCTGTAATAACCAAAAAAAGAAACAAAAGCAAAATAAATAAGTTAGTTTACTTATTTTTGTTAAAATAATATTTTGAATCTTTATTTCTTATAGAAAAAAAAAAAGATATGCAGCTAGCAGTGAGTGTCACTCTTCTTCCAAAAAAGTAACTCACTTTTCCAAGTCAAATAGCTTAGCATTTTTTGCATTTCTTTCATATTCCCACTGTTTCTAATCAGACCAAACTGCTTTTTCTTAAAGTAGCCTCATTTTCACCTTCTGAGTATATGTGGCATTTAGAGACAACATTTTTTTAATATTACCTAGATGAAAATTCCTCTCATTTGTAAGAGGAGATATCTCCTTTACTCTTCATCTACATAACTGATAAAATAATCTACCTACTATTTATTGTGAGGCTTGCCTAGTAGCTCAGTTAGTAAAGAATCCACCTGCCTATACAGAAGAAGAAACACCAGTTCAATCCCTGGGCCAGGATGGATCCCCTGGAGGAGGGCATGGCAACCTACTCCAGTATTCTTGCCTGGAGAATCCCATGGACAGAGGAGTCAGACAGGTTACAGTCCATAGCGTTGCAAGAGTTGCACATGGCTAAGCCTCTAAACCACCATCACCATTTATGGTTCACCTTCTGTGCCACTGAAATCTGCAAACATGCAGGTAAGATAGAGCAATCCGGAGCCTATTGATGTCATACATGGGATAAGGAGAATATAGCAGAATCTATAGTTTCCCTCTGTAGCCTGAATATGAATCAAATCTAATGAAGAGAAATAGAATTTGAGGTAGCCAATTAAATATTTGTATTCATTTAAGTACTATTTATCCAAAAGTCCCCAAACTTTAAAATTTTGGATTTTATCCCTACTGGGAATTTTAGCCCTACTGGGATTTTAGCCCTACTGGGAATTTTAGTTACTTGGGAAAGAAGTCAACTTAATTTTACTCTGTACTACTGGATAAAAAAATCAGATAAAGTTGGAATGAGGGCCAATTAAACGGACTAGGCAGCACTAGCCAACCAACAGCTAGTCAATATTTAACACTTCAGATGGCTTCTTGTTGTCTATTTTAAACCTTTTTACATATTTTAAAAACTATATTTTATTAATTTTTATTAGATGCTTCATCCACTTCTCAATGCAAATGGTACTATATTACTAGAACTGAAAACAAGCTACTCACTCCTTTTCTCCCATTATTTAGTTCTCCTTAATGGAAACAAAACATGTCACTATGCCAACAGTGCTTTTTTTTTTTTCCCCCTACATTATCAGTAATATTTTATACAGGTTCAAGAAAACACAAAGATGTGTATGTATATGTATAATTTTTCCATCTTTGTTTCTAAAATTTTTGCTTACTAAGAAAATCTTCTGCACTGTGGGTTTTTTGTTTATTATTTCATTTTGTTTTGTTTTTTACTTAAAAACATACTCACAGTTGGGTTCTTTATTAATTCATGAAGACTTTCCTTACTTTTGGGCTTCTCAGGTTGCGCTAGTGGTAAAGAACCCACTTACCAATACTGGAGACATAAGAGATGCAAGTTCTGCCCCGGGTCAGGAAGATCCCCTGATGGAGGGCATGGCAACGCACGCCAGTATTCTTGTCTGGAGAATCCCATGGACAGAGGAGCCTGGTGGGCTGAAGTCCATAGAATTGCAAAGAGTCGGACACTACTGAAGCAACTTAGCACGCATGTTCATTACTTTGACATAGCATATAATGTGGTTTACATGATTTATTAGTCTCATGAAATATTACTATAATTATTAATATATAATTCCACACAAAAGTAAATGTATTTTTAAGATAAATTTCTAGAAATGGAATTGCCAGGTGAGAGAATATTTTATTTGCAAATTTAATAGATGCTACATATTTGTTGTTGTTTTTATCATTGAGACTGTACCAGTTTGTTCTCTTAACTACAATAGCTGTATTTATTTCTCATGTTCAGGGGCAGAAGCTCAGAGGCCTCCTCCACATGGTTAGACCATAGTGAGGGGTGGTAGTAATTGGCAGAAATGACTCTAGTCCTTCTAAACTTAGATGAGGCAGAAACCAGCATGAGTTGTACATTTGCAGTTTTAGCCACTGAAGAGTCAGTTTATCCAAAAAGTCCAGAAACTCATTCAATATCCACATGGAAGAGGGCTTGCAGCTGGAACTTTTATGAGCCCTGATTTTTAATAGACATTAACTCAGCTAACAAGTAGGGATAGATGAATGTCATGTTCTCACAACTAAGATTCACAGTTCTCTGAAGGTTAGAGCAGGTAAAGTAATAGAGACGGTTAGACGAAAAAGTGTACTTTTCAATATTCATTAAAATAGAGAGAGCAGACCAAAAAAAAACACACCTCTTTCCTTCTAGACCAAATCTTTACACCAGAAAATGTGGTGTCAGCAGACTTGAAAACATTAATCTTATTGTACACCTTCATCAGAGTTCTTGAATGATCAGGTATATTGTTAGTGAGCAGTTATATTTTGAAAAGAATATTTTGTTCTGAGTCTTAACAGTGTGCTTAAAATTTTCAGTAAACCGCCTTGTAAACAGATGTGCTGTCACCTAGGCTTTGCTCTTCTGTTTACAGTACACAGCACAAACAGAGCAGGCTGAGCATAATTTTCAGGGCCCTAAGAGTTTGGAAATGTTAAAGGAGCATTCATTTCAACTTAAAATCACAAGCTGCATTAGCCTCTAACAAGAGTCAGTATGTCCTTTGAAACTTTGAGGCCAGTCTTTGACTTCTCCTCTCTAGTTAAGTGATAGATGGCATCTTCTTCTAATAAAAGCCTGTTTTGTCTACACTCCAAACCTCTGTTTAAAAGTGTAGCCACCTTCATTGTGTAGCTCAGCTAGATCTTCTGGACAACTTGCTGTAACTTTTATATTAGCACTTGATACTTCACTTTGGAGCTTCCCAGATGGCACTAGTGGTAAAAAAAAAAAAAAAAAAAAAACCACCTGCCAAAGCAGGAGACATAAGAGATGTGGGTTCAACCCCTGGGTTGGGAAGATCCCTTGGAGGAGGTATGGCAATGCATTCCAGTATTCTTGCCTGGAGAATCCCATGGATAGAGGAGCCTGGCAGGCTATAATTCAAATGGTCACAAAGAGTCAGGCACGACTTAAGTGACTTAGCACACACACTTCACTTTGCATTTTTATATCATAGAAAAGGCTTCTTTCCTTATACCTCACGAATCAACCTCTGCTAGTTTCATGCTTTCCTTCTGCAGATTCCTCAGCCTTCATGGAAATGAAGAATCAGGGCCTTGGTCTGGATTAGGCCTTGGCTTAATGAATGTTGTGGGCTCCCTGGTGGCTCAGACAGTAAAGTGTCTGCCTGCAATGCAGGAGATCCGGGTTCAATCCCAGGGTCAGGAAGATCCCCTAGAGAAGGAAATGGCAACCCACTCCAGTACTCTTGCCTGGAAAATTCCATGGAGAGAGGAGCCTGGTAGGCTACAGCCCATGGGGTCTCAGAGAGTCAGACACGACTGAGTGACTTCCCTAAGGAATGCTGTGGCCGGTTTGATATTCTATACAGACCACTAATACTTTCTCCATAGTAGCAAGTCTGCTGGCTTTCTTATCATTTGCATGCTCACTAGAGTAGCCCTTTTAATTTCCCTTAGAACTCCTTGCATTCACAACTTCACTGTTTGCAGCAAGAGGCCTAGCTTTCAGCCTATCTTGACTTTCAGCATGCCTTCCTCACTAAATAATCATTTCTAGCTTTTAATTTAAAATTAGATACAAGCAAATCTTCCTTTCATTTGTACACTTAAGAGGCCATTATAGGTTATTTAGTAGCAAAATTTCAATACAATTGTGTCTCATGAAATAGGTTGGCCCAAGGTGAGGGAGAGAGATGGGGGAACAGTCAGTCAGTGGAGAAGTCCCCACACACACAGCATTTACTAGTTAAGTTCACAGTCTAAAATGAGTATGATTCCTGGTGCCCCAAAACAATGACAGAAGTAACATCAAAGATCACTGAGCACAGATCATCACAAGAAACATAATAATAATGAAGAGTCTACTATGGAGAACAGTGTGAAGATCCCTTAAAAAACTGGAAATAGAACTGCCATACAACCCAGCAATCCCACTGCTGGGCATACACACCAAAGAAACCAAAATTGAAAGAGACATGTGTTTCCTAATGTTCATCGCAGCACTGTTTATAATAGCCAGGACATGGAAGCAACCTAGATGTCCATCAGCAGATGAATGGATAAGAAAGCTGGGGTACATATACACAATGGAGTATTACTCAGCCATTAAAAAGAATACATTCGAATCAGTTCTAATGAGATGGACGAAACTGGAGCCTATTATACACAGTGAAGTAAGCCAGAAAGAAAAACACCAATACAGTATACTAATGCATATATATGGAATTTAGAAAGATGGTAACAATAACCCTGTATGCAAGACAGCAGAAAAGACACAGAGGTATATAATAGTCTTTTGGACTCTGTGGGACAGGGTGAGGGTGGGATGATTTGGGAGAATGGCATTGAAATATGTATATTATCATATGTGAAATGAATCGCCAGTGCAGGTTTGATTCATGATACAGGATGCTCGGGGCTGGTGCACTGGGGATGACCCAGAGGGATAGTATGGGGAGGGAGGCGGGAGGGGGTTTCAGGATGGAGAACACGTGTACACCCGTGTTGGATTCATGTCAATGTATGGCAAAACCAATACAATATTGTAAAGTAAGTAGCCTCCAATTAAAATAAATAAATTTATATTAAAAAATAAAATATTTTGAGAATTACCAAAATGTGACGCAGAGACACTAAATGAGCAAATGCTTGGAAAATGGTACCAATAGATTTTCTTGATGGAAGGTTGCCACAAAACTTCAATTTGTTAAAAACAAAAACAGAATATCAATGAAGATCAATAAAGCAAAAGACATTAAAATGAAATATGGTAGTGACAGTGCTTGCTGTTTGGGACAGGAATTAACTGGAAGTGGCATGGGGAGCTTATTGAGATAATAGCAATATTTTCTATTCTAAGTATTAATTACACACATATATATATGTCAAAACTCATTTGTATAATAACTGTGCTTTTAATCATATAAATTTATACTTCAGTGAGGCAGAGTGAGTGAGAGAGGCAGAGACAGAGAGGGAGAGAGAGATCTTCTGCCTCTCACTCTAGTTTTATCGCTTTGTGAGTATGTGTTATATGGAGCTGTAGCAGTATATCACTACCATGCAAGGAGTGAGCTAATGCTCTAAGGAGAGCTAGAAAAACTAAATACGTAAACAAACGAAAGGAACATGGACTTTGGTTGACATTATTTTGATGTTTAACCAATCTTAAAGCTGAAGAATTCTGTAACTAATTATGTGAACTTCTTTCATTGTATGAGTTGAGTTTGGTTTTCATCTCTTAGATCTGAAAGTATGCTAAGTGATAGAAGTTTTAAAATATGATGGAATATATATGTATATGTAATAACCATATTTATCTACTGCTTACATAAACATAAAATGAACCACATAAAATGAAAATATTTCAGCTTTCATTTACAGACTCGAATTCAATACAGCTTAACATTCAAGGACCATACTTCATTTTTTGCTTCTATACCAAAAATGCAACTATCAAACAATTTTCCTGATGCCTTTAACTAGTTATAAAAAACATATGGGTAACTATTATCATGTATGTTAATGTCTCTGAACTATCTTTCTGATGTAGGATACTTAAGGAACTAGAAGTTTAAAGCTCTCCAAAATAAATGCTTTATATAGATATAGAGCACAGTGGATAGTATCTCCTGATAGCTCTGGCATGGTCTGAAAAGCTAGGGTGTTATAAAGAGGGTACCATCTGTTTTCTCTTTTTAGTTTCTAAATGAATTTGAAAAGATGTTTGATGACAAAATATGATCTTTGATAATAAATAAATACATAGGAAAACATAATGCTTCTAGACAGAATATGACAAAAATATAAGTGAAATCTTTCTCTCTCAAAATACTGCCAAGAGCAAAGATTTTATATCGGGGTACGGAGGTATACAATGATGCTATTCCACTTGATAGGTGGGGAGACAATGTTAAGAGTTAAAGTAAACAAATCTGACTTCCTGCAAATGCATAAAATATTTTAGAATAATAATGTCCTTAACCAATTCTAAATCTTAATATTAGCAGAAGTTCACATGCTGTTTTACATTGTATTTCATCTACCTTGATTCACAATATTATAACTTTTTGATATAAGCAAAAATGTTTATTTAAATGGGCTAAGTCAAGAGAAACCAAATGATGCTGTGTGGCAAATTGGCCCATTGTTGTTCCAAAATTTATAAAGCATTATTTGTATTTTCTATGAATATTGATACCCCTTATGACTTTACCTGTGTAACATAACAAGAATACGGTCATGTCCATAGTTATGGCCTATAGTTATACCCTATAGTTATGGGGCTTCCCGGGTGATGCTAGTGGTAGAGAACATACCTGCCAATCCAGGAGACATAAGAGACATTGGCTCGATCCCTAGGTTGGGGAATATCCCCTGGAGAAGGGCATGGAAACCCACTCCAGTATTGCCTGGATAATCCCATGGACAGAGGAGCCTGGAGGGCTACAGTCCATGGGGTTGCAAAGAGTTGGACAAGACTAAAGCAACTTAGCACACACCCATGGTTATGGGCAAAACTTCAGCCATTGTTTTTGCATGGCACAATTTAATGCATACCAGCAGTGACAGGCATGCTCTCTCCTTATGGATGTCACACTGGATGTCCCTACTTATCCCCAATGAAAAGTACAACCCGACTTCCCAACCAGACCAATTACCCTCCATAACCTGCCAAGGTTATCACCCTCCATAACTCTTTTTTTTTTTCTTATTTCACCTTTTAACTTTCTACAAAATCTACATCCTTTAGTGTTTATTAATAATAGTGTATTACCCATACTGTCATTCAAGCTCTACAAAGGCAGGGTTTTGTCTGTTTTGTTTCCTGAATTATCCCAAACACCTTGAACAGTACCTGACACATATTGCTCTATAAAAAATACTCATCCAGTGTTGAATAACTGTGGTAAATTCTGAAAGAGATGGGAATACCAGACCACCTGACCTGCCTCTTGAGAAATCCGTATGCAGGTCAGGAAGCAACAGTTACAACTAGACATGGAACAACAGACTGGTTCCAAATAGGAAAAGGAGTACATCAAGGGTGCATAATGTCACCCTGCTTATTTAACTTCTATGCAGAATACATCATGAGAAAATGCTGGGCTGGAGGAAGCACAAGCTGGAATTAAGATTGCTGGGAGAAATATCAATAACCTCAGATATGCAGATGACACCACCCTTATGGCAGAAAGTGAAGAAGAACTAAAAAGCCTCTTGATGAAAGTGAAAGAGGAGAGTGAAAAAGTTGGCTTAAAGCTCAACATTCAGAAAACTAAGATCTGGTCCCATCACTTCATGGCAGATAGATGGGGAAACAGTAGAAACAGGGGCTGACTTTACTTTTCTGGGCTCCAAAATCACCGCAGATGGTGATTGCAGCCATGAAATTAAAAGACACTTACTCCTCGGAAGGAAAGTTATGACCAACCTAGACAACATATTAAAAAACAGAGACATTACTTTGCCAATAAAAGTAGTCCATGGGGTCACAAAGGGTCAAACACGACTGAGCAACTGAACTGAACTTAATGTTAAATAAATGAAAAACTGTAGTGTTAAGCACATATATCACTAAAATATATTTTTCTATGTGTGTAAATGACACTATATCCAGAGGGAAATTACTAATGGTGAATCTATATTAATATAGATAATAAGTAGTAAAATATTGTGTCCAAACTACTATGCCATGAAATGATACATCTCCTGGTTTGCATGTTTATATGTACATGTAGAGATGTATCTAAGAAACATGAGTGTTTACTACTATGTGGTGTGTCAGCTCCACAAAGATAAGGAAGGCACCTGTAGCTGAAGAGATGAGGTCAAGATTTTTAATCTTGGCCTCAGGATAGATGACTATCCCTATGACTTAAACATAACCCTTCACCAGTTTGGGCCTCCTTACATGCAGCAAGTGCCCAGCATCAGTTGTATTTGTTGTGTGGATGACTTAATAAATGAATGTTTCTTCTTCCAAAAATGAATACCGTAAATATGGATGATCCTGATGTCCTTTTCAGATTTGAGGATTAAGCTTTTCTGAAACCTTTTTTTCTTCTGTTACATAAGCATCTTGTGTTCATGTAATGTTATGAAAGATGATAACACTGAAGACAGTATGTGATTACATTGTCATTGTAAACTAGAGTAAGCTAGTTATAAGTAAACTAGTTTTAAGTTTTGCTCAAATTTGGCCCATTCAGAAAGGCAGAGCTCTGTGAAGAGTAGGATACAGCTTTGGAATTAGGTAGATCTTGATTAAAAATCCAGTTAGAACCGGACATGGAACAACAGACTGGTTCCAAATAGGAAAAGCAGTATGTCAAGGGTATATATCGTCACCCTGCTTATTTAACTTATATGCAGAGTACATCATGAGAAATGCTGGACTAGAAGAGGCACAAGCTGGAATCAAGATTGCCAGGAGATATATCAATAACCTCAGATATTCAGATGACACCACCCTTATGGCAGAAAGTGAAGAAGAACTAAAAAGCCTCTTGATGAGAGTGAAAGAGGAGAGTGAAAAAGTTGGCTTAAAGCTCAGCATTCAGAAAACGAAGATCATGGCATCTGGTCCCATCACTTCATGGGAAATAGATGGGGAAACAGTGGAAACAGTGTCAGACTTTATTTTTTGGGCTCCAAAATCACTGTGGATGGTGATTGCAGCCATGAAATTAAAAGATTGAAAGGAAAGTTATGACCAACCTAGATAGCATATTAAAAAGCAGAGATATTACTTTGCCAACAAAAGTCTGTCTAGTTAAGGCTATGGTTTTTCCAGTGGTCATGTATGGATGTGAGAGTTGGACTGTGAAGAAAGCTTAGCACCGAAGAATTGATGCTTTTGAACTGTGGTGTTGGAGAAGACTCTTGAGAGTCCCTTGGACTGCAAGGAGATCCAACCAGTCCATCCTAAAGGAGACCAGTCCTGGGTGTTC
Organism: Ovis canadensis; assembly: GCF_042477335.2. NCBI lineage: Eukaryota > Metazoa > Chordata > Mammalia > Artiodactyla > Bovidae > Ovis > Ovis canadensis. The sequence continues at coordinate 80,833,206 of NC_091250.1, forward strand.
ATTGAAAGCACTGATGCTGAGGCTGAAACTCCAATACTTTGGCCACCTTATGTGAAGAGTTGACTCACTGGAAAAGACCCTGATGCTGGGAGAGATTGGGGGCAGGAGGAGAAGGGGACGACAAAGGATGAGATGGCTGCATGGCATCACTGACTAGATGGACATGAGTTTGGGTGAACTCCAGGTGTTGGTGATGGACAGGGAGGCCTGGCGTGCTGCAATTCATGGGGTCGCAAAGAGTCAGACATGACTGAGTGACTGAACTAAACTGAATTCGTTAAAAATCCACTTTTATTTTTGATCAACTATATAACTTCCCTGACTCTAAACCCCCTCATTTGTAAATGACTTAATTAAGATGCACTTCAAAGGGTTATTGTGAATGTTAAATTAGATGATGCATATAAAGTACTCAATACAATGTTTGTCACAGGGTAAATGCTAAGTACGTTATATATTGTGTAAGCCAAAACTATATTTTCCCTTTCCTATATCTCTAGTCTTTTTTTTCAGTTTTATTGAAATATCTTTGAAATATAGCACTGTAATTAGTTTAAGGTGTATAATAGAGTAACTTGGCTTATACATATTATGAAGTGATTGCCACAATGATTTTAATGAAAATCCATCATCTCATACAGATACAAAAAAAATAAAGCATCTTTTTCCTGTGATGAGAACTTCCAGAAGCAAAACTCTCAGCAAATTTCAAATATATCATACAGTAATATTAACTATAAGAATCACTTGCATTACATCTTCAGTATACTTTTAATTTATAAATTTAAGTTTGTGGTTTTTGACCACCTTCATCCTAATTCATTTCTGTAAAATTATTTATACGTTTGAACAATTGGTATGTAATGATTCCAAATGAAAATGAGTTATCTTTATGGAAAGCTTGAAGCCTATCCCTAAATTACCCAAAATGTATTCATTATAATTAATTGTAATAAAGCAATACTTAATCAGTTCTAATAATTGTATCCTGTGCTATGAAACACTGAATCATTATACTCCTCTTGGATGCCTTTTACATAATTATACTATCCATTTCAACAGGCACATGCAGACAGAAAGACATGTCGTTTCATGTGTTGACTCAATCTACTTGATTCCTGACATACAACAAATTGAAAGTAACAATAGTCATTTTTCTTACTTATTAATGATATAGTACCTAACATCACATGCTGATTTTGTCATTACATTTAGACCAAAGAAACTAACTGCCAATATTATTTTAGGCCGTTGGGAAACTCCCTGAATATTTATCGACAGTTTTCTGAATTCTAATATAGTTATATTTGCTTTTTTTTAAGGGGGGCTCTTATGCTGAGTGGTTATTGATTTTTACAACATTTGCCCCAAATTTAGCAATCAATTTATCTTCAATATTTTAAGTACATTTAAATTGCATTCCTACAGTGTATGTCTGAGTACACAAAAATAACTATGAAAAGAATGGGAAAATTTAACATGTATTCTTTTATAAGAATATTCTAAGACTGTATGATTGTAAGTTAATGATCTGATGCTTTCTTATACTCTTTAATATTGTCAAGAGTAAGCACATGTTTAACATTGTGTAGCTTACCAAACACTTGCCTATCTATTACTTTATATGATTTCTACCTCCTGAGGTATACATCATTATCCCATTTCACAGGTAATGAAAACTGACTCAGAGAAATTAAGCAACATCTTAGATTACATGTTTTATAAATAAAAAGTCAGGACTAGAACTCTTGTCTTCAGTCCACATATTATCCTTTTTAAGTAACTCAATATTCTGTCTACTCTGTTTACCTCAGGTGAGTCTAAATGAATACAGTATATTAACTTGCATCAGTAGCCTCCTTACATCAAATAAAAAGATTAAAAGAGATGTATAGTTACCATCTCATGTTAAGACAGGAAAAGTGTGCAACCTATAAGAATACTGTCCCAAATGAGGAGTAAAACCATTTAAACAATAAAGCAAAATGCAGAGTCTTATAGTATTTTGGCATTACCTTTCTAATGCTCACCATCTCAGTACAAGTGCTTGTATTAGTTCACTTCAAACTTCCAGTCCTTAGGAATATGTTGCCTCGATTAAAATGAAATATAGGATAAAGGTTGGATTTGAATTCTGCTGGCAGACATACTTCTGTTCCTGCCTCTAGTACTTACTAGTGAAAAGATCTTAGGCAATTTGCTTGAGCTCTAAGCCTAATCTTCACATTCTATTTTTTAAAATGCAATAATAAATCTATTTCTGTTAAAAACTCGAGGGAGGGGACATAAGTATACCCTATGGCTGATTCATGTTGATGTTCGGCAGAAAACCAAAACAATATTATGAAGCAATTATCCTAAAATTAAAAATAAATAAATTTAATTATGAAAAACAGAAGAAAAAAAAGCTACTTTAAGCAGATAGTTTTAAAGTGTTTATAAAGTCCATTGGATGAACAAAGAAACTCTCGATTTCCTTTGAACAAGGTGGAGTTCAGGAACGAATCGGGTCCCAGAATCCTACTGTCTCTTCCATTTTGAGGAAAACTGACAGAGAGCTGTAGTAAGCTATAAAATCAGGAAGCATATGATCACAGAACCATGTGATAATGTACACCACCAAAATAAATGCTTGTAGATTGCCCTTCAAGCCATTTAATATAGTTCCACATTCTAGTCATGTGTAAGTATATCGAATTGGTAAACTCAACAAAATCCAGAAAAATGGACTCCAGGCAGCATAAAAAAGGTAAGATTTTAGCTTCCCGAAGAAAGCATACAGAAGGAAACCAGAATATATGTTGAGCCAGCCAATCTATCATCTACCACAATAAGATATTCTTTGGAATTTCTGTTTGGCTACTTAAATCAGATAATGAATATTGTGTTCTTGGGCCATTGTCTATATTCACCAAAGTTTCAGCAATTGCTTGCTAGCTAGAATGATTATTGCAATAATTCTATCCATATATGTCCTCTTGTTGTTTTTTCTTTGTGAAGCTAGAAGAAAATACACATACAAAAAAAAAAAAAAAACTCTATGCTAAACCATGAAATAATAATAAAGAAGATATGGCTACAGAGACTACCAGAAACACAAACCAAAAACAGTTTGATCCAAAAAAAAGCAATGTAAACAATTTTCCAAAATATAGAAGGAACTCCTAAACCTCAAAAGCAAAAAACAAAATCAAACTTAGAAAATGTGCAAAGGACTTGAATATATTTTCTCCAAAGAAGACATACAAATGGCCAATAGATATTTGAAAAGATGCTCAATATCACATATTATCAGAGAAATGTAAACCAAAACCATAATGAGGTACTATTTTATACTTGCTGGGATAGCTATTAGCATAAAGAAGAAAACCCAAAGGTAACAAGTGTCGTTGAAGATGTGAAGAAATTGGAATATTTGTACATTTTTGGTGGGAAAGTAAAATGGTACACCCAATATAGGAAACGGTATGGCATTTCCTCATATATTAAAATAGAGCTACCATCAGTTCAGTTCAGACATTCAGTTGTGTCTGACTCCATGACTGCAGTGCACCAGGCCTCCATGTCCATCATCAACTGCCGGAGTCCACCCAAACCCATGTCCATTGAGTAGGTCATGCCATCCAACTATCTCATCCTCTGTCATCCCCTTCTCCTGCCCTCAATCTTTCCCAGCATCAGGGTCTTTTCAAATGAGTCATCTCTTCACATCAGGTGGCCAAAGTATTGGAGTTTCAGCTTCAACCTCAGTCCTTCCAATGAACATCCAGGACCAATCTCCTTTAGGATGGACTGGTTGGATCTCCTTGCAGTCCAAGGGACTCACAAGAGTCTTCTCCAACACCACAGTTCAAAAGCATCAATTCTTTAGCTCTCAGCTTTCTTTATAGTCCAACTGTCACATCTATACATGACTACTGGAAAAACCATAGCCTTAACTAGACGGACCTTTGTTGACAAAGTAATGTCTCTGCTTTTTAACATTCTGTCTAGGTTGGTCCTGACTATCCTTCCAAAGAGTAAGCATCTTTTAATTTCATGGCTACAGTCACCATCTGCAGTGATTTTGGAGCCCAGAAAAATAGTGAGCCACTGTGTCAACTGTTTCCCCATCTATTTGCCATGAAGTGATGGGACCAGATGCCATGATCTTGGTTTTCTTAATATTGAGCTTTAAGTCAACTTTTTCACTCTCCTCTTTCACTGTCATCAAGAGGATCTTTAGTTCCTCTTCACTTTCTGCCATGAGGGTGGTGTCATCTGCATGTCTGAGGTTACTGATATATCTCCTGGCAATCTTGATTCCAGCTTGTGCTTCTTTCAGTGCAGCATTTCTCATGATGTATTCTGCGTATAAGTTAAATAAGCAGGGTAGCAGTACACAGCCTTGACGTACTCCTTTTCCTATTTGGAACCAGTCTGTTGTACCATGTCCATTTCTAACTGTTGCTTCCTGACATGCATACAGGTTTCTCAAGAGGCAGGTCAGGAGATCTGGCCCATCTTTTTCAGAATTTTCCACAGTTTATTGTGATCCACATAGTCAAAGGTTTTGGCATAGTCAATAAAACAGAAATAGATTTTTTTTTTCTGGAACTCTCTTGCTTTTTCGATGATTCAGCTGATGTTGGCAATTTAATCTTTGGTTCCTCTGCCTTTTCTACACCAGCTTGAACATCTGGAAGTTCACAGTTCAAGTATTGCTTAAGCCTGGCTTGGAGAATTTTGAGAATTACTTTACTCACTGGAGAAGGGAATGGCAAACCACTTCAGTATTATTGCCTTGAGAGCTACCATATGATGCATCAATTCCACCCTTGGATATATTTGAAAAGAAATTGAAATCAGGATATTGAAGAGGTATCTGCAACTTCATGTTCATTGCAACATTATTTATAATAGCCAAGATATAGAAACAACCCAAAGGTGCTTTGACAGATAAAAGAATAAAGAAAATGTGGTATATATACAATGGAATATTCTGCAGGGTTTTTTTTTTTTTTAAGGAAGGAAATAACAACACTATTGCTGGACATGAAATACATTATTCTAAGAGAAATTAGTTCACTACAGAATGATAAACACAGTCTGATACCATTCATATAAGATATCTAAAATTGTAGAACTTGCAGATGCAGAAAATAGATCACTAGTTGCCAAGAGACGTGGGAAGATGAAGCAGGGAGTTGGTAGGAAGTTGTAGCTGTGCACAAGTTAACAGTATGCACTTAAAATTCGTTAACAGGGCAGATTTCATACTAAATATTCTTACTATTAAACACACAGACAAATATAAATGGACAGCCAGGTAACTTTGAAGATGGATATGTTATTACTTGGAGAAGATGATGGCACTCCACTCCAGTACTCTTGCCTGGAAAATCCCATGCATGGAGGAGACTGGTAGGCTGCAGTCCATGGGGTCACAAAGAGTTGGACATGACTGAGCGACTTCAGTTTTACTTTTCACTTTCACTTTTCACTTTCATGCATTGGAGAAGGAAATGGCAACCCACTCCAGTGTTCTTGCCTGGAGAATCCCAGAGACTGGGGAGCCTGCTGGGCTGCCGTCTATGGGGTCACACAGAGTTGGACATGACTGAAGTGATTTAGCAGCAGCAGCATGTTATTACCATGATTATAGTAATGGTATTATAGGTGTATGCATATGTCTAAATTCATCAAATTTTATATATTAAACCTGTGCAGTTTTCTATATATCAACTATACCTCAACAAAGCTGTAAAAAATAAAGTTTTTAAAAGCAAACAAAACTCATAACATCTGGCTCCACAATTTTATTTTTTTGTCCTAGCATCCAGCTTTCCTCTACTATAGAAAAGTCAGAATAACTGTAGCTCAAATAGTTTCACTGGCAAACTAAGAGTAGATAAATTCAGACAAGTTATTAACTTATTTGAGCTGTTCTTCTCTCAATTTTCAACAGAGATATCAACATCAATCTCAACTGTTGTCAGAATCACTGTAAGTAACATATATTGTGTATCAGTTTACATTGTTAATAAGTTTGTGTTTTTTCCTCTTCATCCTCTATGTCACAGAACAAGATGTCTCTCCAAACCTGTTTAATTTTGTTTCCCCAAAAAGAGGATCTTACTTCAATTCTAAAGCTTACCTAGAGTTTTACCTTTATATACTATCAGCCCCTTAAAAAATACGAATTTTTCAAGGTTGCCCGATAGCACAAAATTTCACTCCTCAGGGAAAATCCTGAAAATCTTAAACACACAGCAATAGCATGGCATCTGGTCCCATCACTTCATGGGAAATAGATGGGGAAACAGTGGAAACAGTGACAGAGTTTATTTTGGGGGGCTCCAAAATCACTGCAGATGGTGATTGCAGCCATGAAATTAAAAGACGCTTATTTGTTGGAAGAAAAGTTATGACCAACCTAAATAGCATATTCAAAAGCAGAGACATTACTTTGCTGACTAAGGTCCGTCTAGTCAAGGCTATGGTTTTCCGGTAGTTGTATATGGATGTGAGAGTTGGACTGTGAAGAAGGCTGAGCACTGAAAACTGATGCTTTTGAACTGTGGTGTTGGAGAAGACTCTTGAGAGTCCCTTGGACTGCAAGGAGATCCAACCAGTCCATTCTGAAGGAGATCAGCCCTGGGATTTCTTTGGAAGGAATGATGCTAAAGCTGAAACTCCAGTACTTTGGCCACCTCATGCGAAGAGTTGACTCATTGGAAAAGACTCTGATGCTGGGAGGAATTGGGGGCAGGAGGAGAAGGGGACAACAGAGGATGAGATGGCTGGATGGCATCACTGACTCGATGGATGTGAGTCTGAGTGAACTCTGGGAGTTGGTGATGGACAGGGAGGCCTGGCATGCTGCAATTCATGGGGTCTCAAAGAGTTGGACATGACTGAGGGACTGAACTGAACTGAACTGATAGCTTTGCTTTTGTTTGTCTAAAAGAACAACTTTATTAGCCATAGTGCAACACTTAGCATTCACATAACAGTCACCTAATTTCAGTCGCTCTGTCATATCCGACTCTTTGTGACCCCATGGACTGCAGCATGCCAGGCCTCCCTCTCTGTCACCAACTCCCAGAGTTTATTCAAACTCATGTCCATTGAGTCAGTGATGCCATCCAACCATCTCATCCTCTGTTGTCCCGTTCTCGTCCTGCCTTCAATCTTTCCCAGCATCAGATTCTTTGCAAATGAGTCAGTTCTTTGCATCAGGTGGCTGAAGTATTGGAGTTTCAGCTTCAATATCAGTCCTTCCAGTGAACACCCAGGACTGAGATCCAACCAGTCCAAGGGACTCTCAAGAGTCTTCTCCAATATTACAGTTCAAAAGCATCAATTTTTTGGTGCTCAGCCTTCTTTGTAGTCCAACTCTCACATTCATACATGACCACTGGAAAAACCATAGCCTTGACTAGATGGACTTTGGCTGGCAAAGTAATGTTTCTGTTTTTTAATATGCCATCAAGGTTGGTCATAACTTCCCTTTCCAAGAAGTAAGCATCTTTAAATTTCATGGCTGCAATCACCATCTGCAGTGATTTTCGAGCCCCCAAAAATAAACTCTATCACTGTTTCCACTGTTTCCCCATCTATTTGCCATGAAGTGATGGGACCAGATACCATGACATTAGTTTTCTGAATGCTGAGATTTAAGCCAACTTTTTCACTCTCCTCTTTCACTTTCATCAAGAGGATCTTTAGTTCTTATTCTCTTTCTGCCATAAGGTTGGTGTCATCTGCATATCTGAGGTTATTGATCTTTCTCCCAGCAATCTTGATTCTAGCTTGTGCTTCATCCAGCCCAGCGTTTCTATGATATACTCTGCATATGAGTTAAATAAGCACAGTGACAATATACAGCCTTGATGTACTCCTTTCCCTATTTGGAACAAGTCTATTGTTCCATGTCCAGTTCTAACTGTTGCTTCCTGACCTGCATACAGATTTCTCAAGAGGCAGGGCAGGTGGTCTGGTATTCCCACCTCTTTCAGAATTTTCCGCAGTTTTTTGTGAGCCACACAGTCAAAGGCTTTGGTATAGTCAAGGAAGCAGAAATAGATGTTTTTCTGGAACTCTTTTGCTTTCTCCATGATCCAGTGGATGTTGGCAGTTTGATCTCTGGTTCCTCTGCTTTTTCTAAAACCAGCTTGAACATCCGGAAGTTCATGGTTCATGTATTGTTGAAGCCTGGCTTGGAGAATTTTGAGCACTTCTTTACTAGCGTGTGAGATGAGTGCAATTGTGTGGTAGTCTGAGCATTCTTTGGCATTGCCTTTCTTTGGGACTGGAATGAAAACTGACCTTTTCCTGTCCCGTGGCCACTGCTGAATTTTCCAAGTTTTCTGGCATATTGAGTGCAGCACTTTCACAGCATCATCTTTTGGGATTTGAAATTGCTCGACTAGAATTCCATCACCTCCACTAGCTTTGTTCGTAGTGATGCTTCCTAAGGTTCACTTGACTTCACATTCCAGAATTTCTGGCTCTAGGTGAGTGATCATACCATTGTGATTATCTAAGTCATGAAGATCTTTTCTGTATAGTTCTTCTGTTTATTCTTGCCACCTTTTCTTAATACCTTCTGGTTTTATTAAGTACATACCATTTCTGTCCTTTATTGAACCCATCTTTGCATGAAATGTTCGTTTGGTGTCTCTAATTTTCTTGATTATCTTAATTATTCAAGTAACAGTGACAACAGTAATAATAACAGGGCTATTAATAGCTAGTATTGAGCCCTAAATACTACTTGGCACTTGTTCATAATACTTGTTGTGGTTTACCTAATTCAATCCATCCAAAAATCCTATGAGGCTGCACTTTTACCCACTGAAGAAATGTATCAAAGTCATAGCTTAAGTGAATGGTATTGCCATGATTTGAAACCAAAGACTATGTTGATAGTCTTTGTTGTTAGTAGACTATGTTGACAGTGAGCTATGATATTCTGTATAAAAAAGTTGTAATATATAGTAAAAATGCATCATTATTTCAAACTTTGCAGTAATAAACTACATTCAGAAAGGCTCCAGAGTTCAGTATCTTCTAATTTATTGACTGGAGTTTTGGTAAACATTCATTGAACAGATTCCTAGATTTCATATCTCACCAACAGAATCAGCATCTCCAGATATAGAAACTGGAAATCTGCACCCTAGAAATTCTTATAATCAGAGAATCTGTGAAACACGAAGTTTTAAAGTCTGGAAGAATATTATGTTTCACTTTGGCTCAGAAGCCTCAGCTCTCTACTTTGAACCAATGCTACTCCTGCAAATTGAGAAAGAGCATGAAATTTCTATGCTTTTGGCACAAACAGTTTTACTGCAAACCTTGAAATGGGAGCAGTAGAGAGAATTTCAATGAGGCACCATAAATTGGCAAGCTGGAAGGGAGCAGTGACATATTCCTTGTGTAAATGTTTTCTATGCCTGGGGCCTGAAGGCAGATGTAGGCAGCTTATATACTGCTGGGGCCTGTGCTTCTAAAATTATGAATAAAGGTGAAAGTTGATTTTTAAAACCTTTTAAACCTTTGTTTTAAAATATAGCAACAAAGACAATTATATGCAAAAGAACAAAACATTCAAGTTGAGTGTATATAATCATGGGACTCAAAATCCCTACATTACACTTAAAAATCCACTCCTTTTAGAGAGAATATTTGAATATTGTTAATCAATAATATGCTCATGATTTTTTTGTGTTTTTTCATTTTTTCAAGATTTTCCCTGAAAACAGAATATGATTGATTCATCTTGCCAAAGGGCACCTCAGAGCATCCTGCAAGAGAATCAGACCTGGACCTAAAAGAAAAGGATAGATTTATAGCAGTTTTGAAACTTTTCTTTGTTGTGATATTGTTATTGTTGCAAATGCTTATGATATGGTGACAAGTAAGTCAAGTCTCAACTTTAATATTATAAATCAAACCCAAATTCACATTTATCATGGGTAGAAGAGAAGGAGTAAGGGAAATTTAAAGCTCAGGGAATCTCACAGGGGGAAATGGGATGCTTATAGTTTTGAAATTATAGATTGGAAACAGTGACACTGTCCAGTAGTTTTGAATCATTTCAGAAATTCTGTCTTCAACAATGGGAAGATAGACAGTGACTAGCATGTCTGCCAAGATACAGACCAGGCAAAGTGAAGTCTCTTCATAATCTTCTAATGCTATGCCTTTTAAAGTATGACTTGCATCCTAACATAAAACAATAACACCAATTACACAAACACCTGAGGATTATCAACTTTTAAGCCTGAGATAAATTTGGACAGTTCTATACACATTTCCTATTCTGTTAACCTCTTACATTCTAATGCCAAATTCTGCGTCAATTAATCCCCTTACATTTGCATATAATATAGATTCCTCTAAAATTGGAATAAATAATAAAAGGATTTATTGACTAAAATAGATATCATAACTGGAGATCCAATTAAAGTATACGTTAGAGTTCATGGCTCCAGAAGCCCAGTTATGGTATCAAAGCCTCTTTCTCTGTGCACATGTGTGTGTGTGTGCTCAGTCATGTCCAACTCTTTGCAACCCATGGACTATAGCCTGCCAGGTTCCTCTGTCCATGGAATTTTCCAGGCAGAAATACTGGAGTGTGTCGCCTGTTTCCTACTACAAGGGATCTTTCTGATCCAGAGATCAAATCTGTGTCTCTTGTGCCTCCTTCACTGTCAGGTGAATTCTTTACCACTGCAGCACCTCGGAAGACCCTGGGTGCTCTGAAAACCAAAATAAAGCTTTTATCCTAAAATGAGTTGATCTTATGCATAGGCAAAGACTGTCCACTATGATTACAGCTATGGAATGAGTCATGTCACAACCCTGGAGTTAAGGGTCTATGCCCTGTGACTTAAGAACCTGTGAGTTTTAACTAGATACCTGGAAACTCATGCTTATATGCAACAGATGAACAAATCCTCTTCTTAAAATTCCAACAAGTTAACAAATGATTATTTAACCCAATATTAGTATAATTTCCTGTCCACATCTAGTATACCAACTTTAAGGCTGTAAAGACAAGAAATGAAAAAATTCATATTCTCAGGACATAACAACTCAGTTATCTGGATCTAAAGTCATGTAAATGAAGCTGTGGAGCTTGAGGTTTGGTGGAGCAGAAGCATCAGTGTGTTCATTCTTTTCGCATTGTGTGCTATCTAAGTGCTACATTTATGATGCAAATGCTAGCAGGCAAAGTGCAACCGAAATCAATATGATTTTGCTTAGTATTCATGCAACAGATGCCATCTGTACAATATTCTTTGGGATGATGTTTAGCAGAACTATGGAAAGTAATGACTGTTCAAATACAAATGATACTTTTGATTTCAGCTGAAAAGCAACCCAAAACATCAAAGAAGTACCACTAATATCAGTTCTGAAGAAAATCATCTCATTTAAGGAATCAAAAGTGTGAAGACACTGATTGACCTATGTCAGATTATGAGAAGAATGACTAACCATTATTCTACCATAAAGAACTATTTCAGGGATCTCCATAATGCTGCAGAAGGAACTGACTGCCGTTAAGGAAATATTTTATGTTATTTTCTAATTGAATCGCCAACACTCTCTTATATCTAATGCATTAACTCACATCCAGTTTCACTGAAATGCTTAGGATATACTAGTGTGAAGTGAAAGCCACTCAGTTGCGTCCAACTCTTTGTGACCCCATGGACTATACAGTTCATGAAATTCTCCAGGCCAGAATACTGGGGAAGGCAGCCTTTCCCTTCTCCAGGGCATCTTCCTAATCCAAGGATTGAACCCGGGTCTCCTGTATTACAGGTGGATTCTTTACCAGCTGAGCCTCAAGAGAAGCCCAAGGATATAGTAAGATTTCTCATTTATGTATAAGAAGGCAAAACAAGCAGGAAACAACAATAAAAGCAGCTGTCAAGTCTTTAGCTATGCAGAGCACCAATTCTACTACTTTAGGCTTATCTCCTGAAATGATAGAAAAGCACAACTTCAGGTCTGTACCCTACGTTCAATATTGTGTCACACGTATTCTCTGTATAGTTTCTACTGACATAAAAGAGTAAAAGAGATCAGCCAATCTGAGAAAATATTATCCAGGACCACACTGGGCTTCCTAAAAATATTGCTTTTCAGAGGGGTTCAGCAGATGGCATGAATAACCCAGCTCGGGTACTCCACATATGCTCAATCATTGGCTGAGAGCATATGGCTCCAGCATTAACAAGAAATCTTTAAATGCAGCAACTAAGGATTGTCAGCCAACAAACTTTTTTCTCAAAGAGACGAAAGCATTATATCCTCATGACCACCATAGTTACATGCAATGTCTCATATCAGCCTATTAATTTAGTGATTTACTAACTACTTTGTACTTTAATGTTGTGTAGATATTATCTTTGCTCACTGATTTTCTAGGACAGAAATAATTGAGCATGTAATTTTTTGGTCAAAATGAATTATGAACCTCATGAGTGACCTATATAATTTCCCTAGTCAAATTGAACTGTCTTTTGTCCTTTTCATCCTCCCTTCCTACCACAAGGTATAGAGCATAACTTGTACACATCAAGTGATACACAAGAACCAAGTCAATGATTCCTAAAATTTGTACACTGATGAACACTGACAAATCATCTTCTTTGGTTTTGTTTTAAAATTTAGATAGGAAAGACAGGAAATGAAATCTGGGACTTAGCAGCCTATAAAGGAAGAAAATTCCCTATTTACTTTTCAGGAGGTTAAAGTCTCAGGCATATCTTAAAATATTCTCATATTTGATTGAATAGCAAAAAAAAAAAATAGATTTCCACAGGTCTACAACTTGCTGAAGCCCCTAGCTTTTTAATAGCAAGGATGTCAAAGGGAAAGTTTGAAGATTCTGGCAAGTATATTACATAAAGCCAGTGGATAGCTTTGCATTATAACCAAGATAGACATGCTGGAGATAAAAGGAGTTGACACATTAAAGTGCTTTGCTATTTCCAGCCCTGTAACTAATATAAAATGTTATAATGAGTTCATTGGGTTTGGAGTGTGAACTTACTTAAAACCCACAGCCCATCTCCTGAGCTGCTTCACATTTGTGCAGCGCTGTCAGGCCAGGAATTGCTTCTCTGTGTTCAGGGAAACTTGAATTCCATTTTGCCATTTAAAATCTACTTGCTCTCTAAAAGTGGCTCAGTTCAATGAGAGCGAGTGAACTCCTTGAATTGCTTTAACTTTTTAATGCATTACCTTTTAGCCCAAAGAATTAGAAAGAAATTTATATCTCTTTGTAAGTATTTTTCAGTGAGCACTGTGTTCAGTGGCCAAAGCCCTTGATCTTAACACACGTGTAAGCCTAAGTGAAAGCAATCTTTAAAGAATCATAAGCTGGACAATTCACTCACCTGTCATTGGTTTCTTCTTTATGTATACAGAATGGAACATGTCTTATTTCATGTTTTGTCCATTAGTTATTATTAGCTTGTTTGGAATTTAGCATATTTAAACTAAAAAGAAAATAAAAGCTAATATAGTTATAGTTTGCCTCTTAAAAAGGCAAATATCATTGCTTCTCAAAATTATGAGAAAGGTTGAAATTAATGAGAATGAATTTCAGTGTAGAATGAAATTCCGTAAATATACAAAATAGATTTTTTTAACATTTTATTTTTTAAAAACATTTTGGAGTGTATTTTCTTTAAATGTTGTGTTAGTTTATACTATGCAGTAAAATGAAGCAGCCATACATATACATACATTCCTTCCCTTTTGGACTTCCTTCCCATTCAGGTCACCACAATGCATTTAGTCGAGTTCCCTGTGCTTTCTGGTATGTTCTCATTAGTTATATGTGTTTTTCTGTGCTGTGCTGTGCTTAGTCACTCAGTCCTGTCTGACTCTTTGTGACCCAGTGGACTGCAGCCTGCCAGGCTCCTCCGTTCATGGGGATTCTCCAGGCAAGCATACTGGAGTAGGTTATCATGCCCTCCTCCAGGGGGATCTTCCCAACCCAGGGATCGAACCCAGGTCTCCCGCATTGCAGCAGATTATTTACCAACTGAGTCACCAGGGAAGACCAAGAATAGTGGACTGGGTAGCCTATCCCTTCTCCAGGGGATCTTCCCAACCAAGCAACCAAACCAGGGTCTCCTGCATTGCAAGCACATTCTTTACCAGCTGAGCTACCAGGAAAGTCCTGTATGTTTTATACATACTATCAATAGTGTATATGTGTTGCTAACATTTTGTGTGTCTGTTAGGAGCCTAGGGTTTTTGTATGCATTATTTCAATCGCTCCTTCCTATTTTCCTCCTTCCTTTCTTCTTTCTTTCCATTTTGATTACCTAAACATGCTTGGAACTGGAATTATGAGGCTACCTTCCTTCACTCAGCCTCCCCACCATTCATTAATGCTTCGGCTTAAGAAAGCAATTTTCAAATATTTTATAAGAATAATTGCTTTTAAAAGTAATTTTTAATTTGTACACTTAAAGGAGTTCCCATATTTATAGCACATAAGCAGATATCAAGTTCTGGAATGATTTTGCAATTTCCTCTTTTATCAGCTTACCCAACTATAACTTAAAGTCTCCTCCTTTTAAAAATCATCAAATTTACATTGACATTACATTATGTAGTGATTATATACTAACTAGAAAGAATAGAATATCAAACAAATAACACTGGGTCAATTCATGAATCAGATTAGCTTTGGAAAAACAGACAGTTTAGGTTTAATGTGAAAGGAAAGATCTATAACCTGGTGCATTAGTTTTCCATGACTAAAAACAGATTTCCATAAACAAACTTTATGATTTAAAACAATAAGCATTGATAACTTTATATTTTCATAGATCAGGAATCTGAATATGGCTTAATGGGATTCTCTGCTTAGGGTTCCACAGGCTACAGTTAAAATATTTGCCAGGACCGTGGTTTCATCTGAGGTCTGGACCTTGTTCCAAGAGAATGTACTTGTTGGCAGAATTCAGTTGCTTTTGGCTTCAGGAGTGAAGCCATGAGATGCTGAGATCCCCTGTAGTCTTGTCCTTAATAGGCATTTCGTATCATGGCCACTTGCTTCTTCAAAGCCACTAGCATTGTTTGGAAAGAGAGTTTTGTATAACATAATGAGGTCAATGAGATGGAGTTCCATTACCAACATCTTTTCCACATAATGTGATTTTGTAGCAGAATTATATCCCATTCCCCTCTGTTATATTTGGTTGGCTAGAAGCAGGATACTTATCAAAGTGCAGAGATAGTGGCAGTCATTTAGAATTATATTTACCATACCTTTCTACAACCATAGATATTTTGGACTGCCAGGGAGCATTCAGGCTATCTCCAGTAAAATCTGAGGACCAGAACACAAACTTATTTCCTTTATACCTTTTGTCTAAGGTTTATTCTGAGTTTCTTCATTTTCACTTTTTTTGGTGCTTTTCCATTTAAAAAGTAATTTCCAAATATTTTCTAATCTGGCTGTTCTTACTTTTCTTGTGGTGAAATAAGTACATTGTAATTCCTCTTTTCAAAAGTGAAGAGACTGAGCTTCAGAGAGGATACTCACCACCTCAAGTTCTCATAGGTAATATGGGGTAGAGCTTGAAATCAATTCATATATTTTGACTTCTGTTCTTAATTTGGTATCACATATCACAAGCATAATGTCTCCGTAAAGGCTGTCTTAATAGGTACCTTCCCTATTAAGGTCTATAAGGATTACCTTAGCACCTCTTACATAGCATTACATTATTATGTGGAACCCACAGCAGGAAAATTGGACTAATGACCACAAATACACAGAGATGCAAAAGTACTTTAACTGATATTAACTGACTATAGAGATATTGGAAAGTCACTGTCATATTCTCTTCTATCTCATAAGCTTATATAAAGATTTCCCAGGGAGGCATATTTGACATACCAATCTAGATACTGAGGTATTAAAAGAATTTCTAATAAGACCTCTGTTATTAGTATTTGCTCTCAGGATCTATCACCAGAGCCATTATCCAAATATCAAATATCAAAAATAATCACTGTATTTCACATTTTCCTTAATAAAATATACTGAGTTTTGTCATGGTGTATCCCTAACTACTGCTTTGGGTCAACATGTCCCTTATGAATAAGTGCAAGAGTACTAGAAAAAGTTGTTTGAAAAATAAAGAGGTCTTAAAGTAGATCCAGAATGAAGCTAAATGTCAAAGCTGATCAGGCCAAGAATCAGAATGCAGAGATGAGTTATGGTGATGTCAAGATGGCCAGAGAAATAAAAAATGTCTGAAACCCTGCTTGACCAAAAATTCTATATGAAAGATAGATGAATAAGAGGCAATGCCAAAGGAAAGAAAATTATCACTATTGTTAGCTATATCCATGTTGTCATATCATTAATTAGACTCCTATCAGAAGCAGAATTCTCTGGTATACCTTGCTTCATATTGAAGTATAGATTAGAGGATGGTGAAACCTCCTTAAACTATAAACCCCAATCCTAGTTCAGTTCTTTGTTTCTTTATTTGGCTCCACTGGATTTTAGTTGTGGCATGTGAGATCTCTAGCTGTGGCACAAAACCACTTAGTTGCAGCATATGGGATCTAGTTCCCTGACCAGGAATTGAACCTGGGCCCTCTGCATTAGGAGGATGAAGTCAGCCACTGAACCACCAGGGAAGTCTCCCCTGATTCAGTACTTTAAGCAGCCACATAAAAAGTGAAAGTGAAAGTTGCTCAGTCATGTCCCAATTCTTTGCGACCCCATGAACTGTAGCCCTCCAGGTTCCTCTGTCCGTGGAACTTGCCAGGCAAGAATAGCAGAGTGGGTAGCCACTCCTCAGAAGATCTTTCTGACCCAGGGATTGAACCTGGGTCTCTTGCATTTCAGGCAGATTCTTTACCATCTGAGCCACCAGGAAAACAGCCACACAGTTCAAGAGAATGAGCCAACCAGAGTATGAGTAGAAAGAGAAAGAACCTTCTATACTTCCAACTTTTCCCTGGTGGCCAGTATGACAGTCATGTAGTCATCATTGAATATTACTAATTGCGTTGACTCTTTCAAAGAAGCAAAGTTTGGGAATAAGATGTGAAGGAAAACTGGACAGACCTTTTCCTCTTTTCAAAATGAAAAATATTTTCTGTAACATCATTACATCAAATATATCAAAATCTGAAAAAAACTAAAATCAAAAGTGATATTGAAAACAAAATTGTAGGAAAGCACTATGTTCTTAAACAAAACTAGAAATGCAGAGTGAAGCAATATTAAGCAAATATAGTTGCTGCAGAAATTCTATAGTGCTAATGTATATTTTTGCATGTTTATCTGAAATCAACTTATTTGTCCATGGAACTGCTTATTCAAGAATGATAATAATATTTCATCAAACCTCAGTATTAGGTAGTTGGAGTAGAGACAGAGGCACAGTCTCACATTATAAGAGGTTTAATGGACAGGTAATGTTTATGAGTGGGGAGAATGGAGAAGTAGTAAGGTTAGACAGAGAGAACAGCTACCTGCAATGAAGATGCTGCTGCTGCTGCTGCTAAGTCACTTCAGTCGTGTCTGACTCTGTGTGACCCCATAGATGGCAGCCCACCAGGCTCCCCCATCCCTGGGATTCTCCAGGCAAGAACACTGGAGTGGGTTGCCATTTTCTTCTCCGAATGAAGATGTTAGTCTTCACCAAACCACAGGCAGCTCTGAAACAAAAATTCCTTGCTTGTAAGAGTCCCTCCCATATTGGAGGGAAAAGACTTTGTATTTAGTGCTTCCTCCATGTTCAGTAATTGCCTGGGAACTTCCTAAGAAGAATGTGGCTACAGCTTGAAAGCGGAGGTGATCCTGAACACCTTATAGTGAAGAGAAGTCAGTAAACTGTATTCTTTACCACTGAATACACACTATTCTTCATGATAGGAGATCCAAGTGTTATGTCTCCAAAACTGACACAAGTGCTAATTTAAGGAAGTCAGATTGGAAAATTCTGACAATGACATATTCACATGAATAGTCCCAGTCAATCATTCACTCAAACTTAATTGAGCACATGGTTGTGAGTGTGTGTGTGAGTGTGTGTGTGTATGTGTGTGTATCCTTTTTCTCTTTTTAGGGAAGCAGCAAAACCTCCCAGATAGAATTCCAAAGACTTGACAGGATATGGAGCTTCCTCATTTTCATATTTGATTCTGTAGAGGGAAAATAAAGTGAAGACTGGTTTAGTTTTCAATGAATGCCTCCCATATTCATATCAGATCTGAAAATGATCTCAAGATACTATATTGATAAGATCCTTGCTTTCATGAAAATGAGGCATAATGAACCTTATTACACGGAACAGTAGGTGAACTAAAAGTGAAAAAGAAGGTTTAAAGAAATACATGATACCTGAACTGGCACACATATCAAAAATACCATCTAGGGAGGGATGGGATCTTTCTTAAAATCTACTCACACTTCTATAGAATTTTAAGTTTGTGCTATGATTAGAGATAAGAATTTTGTTACATTCTAGGTTTAGCTCAGGATAAATATATACCACATTGGTTTCTGGACTGAAGAAGATAGATGAAGTTTTTATTTAATCCTACTGTTAGTTTTTAGAGTTTTATTTGTAGTGACCCATGAGTCACTCCTGGTTTGGTCCAGAGGTCAAATGAAATGCCAACTGGAAGATGCAATTATTTAAGAGGATCACCAACTCAATGGACATGAGTTTGAGTAAGCTCTAGGAGTTGGTGATGGACAGGAAAGCCTGGTGTGCTGCAGTCCATGGGGTCACAAAGAGTTGGACCCAACTGAGCGACTAAACTGAACTGAGGCCACATTTTATGATAGTTTTGTAAGAATTTGGCTTTGATTTTTAACTTAAATCAATCATACCCAGGGGCAATAAATCAAGCAATATTCTTTGTGTTTACTATACTTTGAATTTTTTGTGAATATAGTATAGCACAAATGTGTGCTGTTATCTATAATGAAATAGAAACATGGATTGGTAAGATTTTTTAAAATGTTTTGGACAGAAGAGATGTGATCATTTGCTGATTTTCCAAATTACCTGCAATTTTTTAAAAAAGCCCTTTACTTACGAAAATAGATGATGAGCCAAATTCAGCCTGTAGGTCATGTTTACCTTCCCTTGTTGGAGAATAACTGTCAAGACATTTGGAAGAAACCATGCATCTAAACGTCCCTGGCTTTTAAAAGCTGACCCTGACACATACTCTCATCTTCCATTTTCCCAGAAGCTAGCATGACAGTGGTCTGACAATATTTAGAGATCACTTTTCAGCTACATATATATATATATATATATATATATATATATATATATATATATATATATATATCTTTTTTTAAAAACTGAAGTATAGTTAATTCACAAAATATATGCTGGTATATACATGCACATACATGCACACATAGAGATGATTTACTATTATAGGTTAATACAAGATATTGACTATAGTTCTCTGTTGTGTTTTTTTTTTTCACTCAGTTTTGTCTGACACTTTTGTGACCCACATGGACTGTAGCCCACCAGGCTCCTCTGCCCATGGGATTTTTCTAGGCAAGATCGCTTGAATGGGTTGCCATTTCCTTCTCCAGGGATCTTCCTAATCCAGGGATTGAACCCACATCTCCCTGCATGTCCTTCATTGCAGGCGGATTCTTTACTGCTGAGCCAGTGAGGAAAGTTCTCTATGGTATAGAATAAATCCTTGTTGCTTATCTATTTTGTTTATACTGGTTTGCATCTGTTAATCTCACACTCCTAACTTATCCCTCCCCTTATCCATTTCCCCTTTGGTAACCACAAGATTATTTTCTGTATTGATGAATCTGTCTTGTATCAATGTATAGATTTGTCTTGACTGTAAAAAATATAGATCAGTAGTTGCAGAGGTGGTCAACAGGGGGCATCCAGTTTTTGCTTTGATTCATCTTTTAGTCTGCAGCTACCCTACCTTAGCAGAGATCAGGAACTCTGTGATACTTAAGCATATATTCTTGTTTCCTGCCAAGGCAGAGAGGAATGGACATTGATAGAAGGCTGGGCCCATTTAATTGAAATCACTTGAGCGTAAAAATAAGTTTAACTTTTTAGTCTGTGACTCTAAAGTCTCTATAGGAAAACCTGCTCTTACGGTGTGCATGTTTGAAATCTGGAGCATAATATTGAATCCTTAGGAATAATGGTGATTCAGGACAAATCTAGCACACCTGTGTCTTCACTACATAAAATTGAAGGAAAATATGTATCACTGTGTAAATTTGCTAACATTGGTGAGCAGAATTTAGAGCTCAGTATCTGCGCTTGCTCCTTGGAAGAAAAGTTATGACCAATCTAGACAGTATATTAAAAAGCAGTGACAGTACTTTGCCAACAGAAGTCCATCTAGTCAAGGCTATGGTTTTTCCAGTAGTCATGTATGGGTGTGAGAGTTGGACTATAAAGAAAGCTGAGCGCCGAAGAATGGATGCTTTTGAACAGTGGTGTTGGAGAAGACTCTTGAGAGTCCCTTGGACTGCAAGGAGATCCAACCAGTCCATCCTAAAGGAAATCAGTCCTGAATATTCATTAGAAGGACTGATGCTGAAGCTGAAATTCCAATGCTTTGGCCACCTAATGTGAAGAACTGACTCATTTGAAAAGACCCTGATGCTGGGAAAGATTGAAGGCGAGAGGAGAAGGGGACAACAGAGAATGAGATGGTTGGATGGCATCACAGACTCAATGGCATGAGTTTGAGTAAACTCCAGGAATTGGCGATGAACAGGGAGGCTTGGTGTGCTGCACTCCATGGGGTTGCAAAGAGTTGGACCCAACTGAGTGACTGAACTGAACTGAACTGATCTGTATCTCTGGGCTTCCCTGGTGGCTCAGTGGTAAAGAATCCACCTGCCATTGCAGGAGACACAGGTTTGATCCCTGGGTCAGGAGGATCCCTGGAGTAGGAAATGACAACCCACCCCAGTATTCTTGCCCAGGAAATCCCACTGGTAGAGGAGCCTGACTGGCTACAATCCATGAGGTCAAAAAGAGTCAGACACAAAGGAGTGATTAAAAGACACTTTCACTTTTTTTTTTCAAATACATATATAGGTTGTAAAAAAACCCATAGATGGAGTGCCTACAGAAATAAGTACAAAGTATAATGGAAAAGGAAAAGAAAATATATATTCAAGCTTAAAATGATTGCATTTCAAAAAATGTCAACATTGTAGAACTGTAGAAATGTGATTGTGATATATGAATGTGACAAGAGAATTTAAAAATGATACTGACCACACATTTTCCCTACATTTTTTGGAGCAATGTTTAATACATATATTCATACTGACTTTGGAATTGTGCCCCTAGTTCTGACAAACCCTCTCCCTTAGATTGTCTGAGGCTTCATTCATCACAGTGTCCTGCAGGGCACTGGGAAACTCCTGAAGTAATGAAATTATGTTACTTGTACAGCTACCTGCATATTACAAGTATTTTTATATGAACAGTATAGACCTTTTGTTTTGTCTTTTCATAGTTAGGTCTGAACTGAACTGAGAAAGCAACCGACTGGGTTTTAAATTTGCTTAACCAATATTTTCTGACAGTTGTTTTTTAAGTATTAGAATGAATTATTTAGAAACACAATGAAATTCATTTCCTCTTGAGAAATCTAAGAGCCAGACACTCCTGTCATGAATATATTTGAGAAAAATCTACCAAAAGACAAAATGTTGGATTCAGTTTAGTTCTTCATTTTTTGATTCAGAGCATTTCCCCAGACAATTAATTAGAAAAATGCAGCATACTTAAATAGCAATTTAAAAATCCTGTTTCAATTTTTATATATTGTTTTCAGAGCTAGAAAACAATATTGTACATTCATGCATTTCACTGCAAAAGAGTTGAGTCATTTTCAGAGGCTTCTTAAATCTATTTTCAAACAAAGTAGGGTATAAATAAATACATTAATTTAAAAACAGAGAAAATCTTCCTTTGGTCAATTTGTTTCATTTTAACCAGTTACAAATGTTTCTGCATGGAGAGCTTTGAAATAAATAAATATTTGGCTTTGAAAGAAACTTGAAAATACATTTTATTTATCAATTTGTAACCATTTTAAAACTGTGATTATACTGTCTATGTTTAGTGGCATTACAGACTACAGTAAATTTAGTGGAAAAGGAGGAAATCTCAAATGAATCTTGGACACTTGGTTTGGTTGTAGCATTTATTAATGCTGCTGGGAAAACTTTCCTTTTTCTATAACTCTTGCAGGAAGCCTAGTTTCACTGACTTAATTACTATAATCCTTTAACTAGTAAGCAACCAGTGAAGCAAGGAAAGAATAAAGGATGAAGTGATAAGAAGAAAATTATGAACTTAAATCTCTTAACTTCAAAAAAGTTTGGTTTTGCCACTTAGGAGAGCTGATTTAATCTTTTCTGTTAATCATTTGAATTTGAGAAGACAGCCAAACATAATTAATACAAATAGAACCCATGAGATCTGGAGAAAGATATCCAGAGGGAATACTCTGAATAGAAATCATACTGTATACAAGACAGGCTTATATACAGGAACTCACCCTTGTCACAGTGCATTATGGAAACTACCCGAGCCAAAAGGAATTTTTCTTAATAGGTCTCTGCCTTTTGCCCACAAAATATAACCTTGACAGTTAGACAAGAAGATATCATAAAAAGTAAACCTTAGTAAAACCAGCCCCCAAAAAGGGAAAGTTGGCCCCAAATTAATGTGTTTATCCTCCTCCTGATAAAGTACCACCTAGTAGAGAAAAGGACTATCTGAATCCTAGGTTCTTTCCTCTTCAAGGAGTGAAGAAAGGGAAAAGTTTTCTTGAGTTTCTTTAAAGATGGGTAACCAGTAATCTCTGTTAATCCTAGCATCAACTAGGGCCATTGATAGTCTCTTCAAGATATAACAAGGCTTTATATTTGAGGGCCCCTTGTTCAACTTTTTCTTCTTCATAGGGTTCTCTATATTTTTACTTCTGAACAGTGAAATATGTAAGTCAGATCCTCAAGACTTTATGAATATTTACTTGAATTTCCCCTCAACCCATAGACACAAAAATAAGCCCTATAGCAACCAATTCAAGAAAACGCTTTTCTGGTGGTTCAGCAGTAAAGAGAATCTGTCTGCAATGCAGGAGATACACACAGGAGATGTGGGTTTGATCACTGAGTCAGGAGGATCTCTTAGGGGAGGAAATGGCAACCTACCCCAATATTCTTGCCTGGAAAATAAATGGGTCCATGCATGGTTTAAATTAATTTAACCTCATGGGTCAAAAAAATCTTCTTAGAAGCAATACCCTCACCTGTTCTGTAGCATCAGTAACTGAACTAAGTGGTTAAAATGTCCAGTCAAACACTGAACAGAGATGCAAAATGTATAACAGAAAGCAAAGAGATAATAAAAACAATCCAAATATGACTCCCCTCTGACCATTCTAACAATTCAGACTTCCTTCATTATGAGTAATTCAGATTTCCTTCATTATAAGCAACTCATTATGAACTCATAATTCCCTCATTATGAGAAAAATGTAATGCTTATGCTTCATGCTGACAGACAGAGACCTAAAAATAACAATAGCTTTCATTTCTTAAACTTTAACCCTGAATGAGGCATTGCTTAAATGCATAATATAAATGTCAGGGGGGAAAATACAACAAAATGGGCACTAAATGAAGGAATTTTCCAAACTCATGCTTGTTTATACTCAGTCTCCTCTGTCCACCCCCAGATACTTGATTGTATCCTTATATTTAATCATATAATTCCTTGTTTTCTAAAGCAATGGAGTAAGAGAGTAAGGCAGGGGAAACAAGTTGTGGTCCATGGGTCAAGTCTGGCCCAGAGTTTGTTTGTGTATGGTCCACAAAGATAGGATTAGTTTTTACATTTAATGGGTTATAAAAACAGAACAAAGAGTATTATGCAATAGTGACCTCATGTGACCCTTAAAGCCTAAAATACTTATCTGGTGCTTCACAGAAAATGTTTGCCAACCTCCAGAAAGCACATTGTATTAATTTTCTGCAGCTGTTGTAACAATTTTGACAAGCTAGAGAGTTTAAAATAGTGCAAATGTATTATCTCACTCTTTTGAAGTTCACAAGTCTGAAATCAAGGTGTCACGAGAGTTGGTCCCTTCTGAGGACCATCTGCTCCGTGCTTCTTCCTTGGTGTTCCTTGCCTTGCAGACACACCACATTCTCATCACAGTCCCATCACAGGACATTCTGCCTTTGTCTCACTCTCTGTTTTTTCTTCTGGTAGGTGCACCAGTCAGTGGGTTAAGACCCACTATAATCCAGTAGAACCTCATGGAGACTAATTATTCAAGGGTGTTATTTCCAACTTGGGTTACATTCTGAGTTTCTAGTCGACATGAATTTTGAGAGGACACTATTCTATCCAGTACGGGCATTTGGAATTTCTTCTAGGTGTGAAAATGTAGCAAACTTCCTCATCATCAACCTAATAAAATCAGGGTAGTGCTCGTCACCCTGAATTTTCCAGTGATAGCCTTGCCTTAAATCTCCACTTCCACAGAGAGGCAATGCTGATCACAAAGTGTAAAATAGCTACACACACACTCTATTGTCACTCCAAATTTCAGAGCTACTAGTTGTCGTTTTGCTGAAGTGATTATTTGAATCCTGCTTTTTGCATGGAAAACGTGTATAGAATTAAATCTCTTAACTAATGGAGGGGTGCATGCATACTAAATCATTTCAGTCATGTCTGATTCTTTGCAACACTATGGACTATAGTGTGCCAAGCTCCTCTACCATGGAATTTCTCCAGGAAAGAATATGGGAGTAAGGTGTCATGCCCTCCACAAGGGGATCTTCCTGACCCAAGGATTGAACCCAAGTCTCTTATGTCTCCTGCATTGGCTGGTGGGTTCTTTAGCACTAACGGAGAGGAGCCTCATCGAACTCCCAATATTCAAGCTTAATACAGTTTTATCATTTTTTATAAGGAGCTGATGATCTGAGCAATGGTCAGCACCAGGCCTTGTTTTGCTGACTGTATAGAGCTTCTCCATCTTCAACTGCAAGAAATATAATCAATTTGATTTCATTATTGACCATCTGGTGGTGTTGACGGGTATTGTGGTCTCTTGTATTGTTGGAAAAGGGTGCTCGCTATGACCAGTGCGATCTCTTGGCAAAACTCTTGCTAGCCTTTGCCCTGCTTTGTTTTGTACTCCAAGACCAAATTTGCCTGTTACTCCAGGTATCTCTTGACTTGCTACTTTAGCATTTCAATCCCCTATAATGAAAAAGAGTTCCTTTTTTGGTGTTAGTTCCAGAAAGTCTTGTATGTCTTCATAGAATCATTCAACTTCAGCTTCTTCACAATTAGTGGTTGGGGCATAGACTTGGATTATTGAGATGTTGAATAGTTTGCCTTGGAAACAAACTGAGATCATTAGTGAGAGAAATCACAACTAAAAACCACCAGTTTCACCAACATTGGTAGTGAAAATGAAAACATTATTTGCTCAGTCATGTCCACCTCTCTGGGATCCCATCGACTGTGGCTTGCCAGGCTCCTCTGTCCATGAGATTTTCCAGGCAAGAATACTGCAGCAGGTTGCCATTTCTTTCTCAAGGGGATCTTCCTGACCGAAGAACCACACCCAAGTCTCCTTCATCTCCTGCAGGGACAGGTGGACTTTTTATCACTGTGCCACCTGGGAAGCCCAGCTTTAAAATCACCTCCTGTCTAAAAATATGAGAATTTTATTTTCTTCTGGATAAAATTAATTAGGAAATACAGATAGTCACCTCTATTGCAAGTCAATTTAGGATGAACTATGTGTGACAAATGGTTTTGTTTGTCAAATCCTCTTATTTGAAGGCTTGTCTTCTTGAGAAACCTATATGCAGGTCTGGAAGCAACAGTTAGAACTGGACATGGAACAATAGACTGGGTCGAAATAGGAAAGGGCGTACGTCAAGGCTGTATATTTTCACCCTGCTTATTTAACTTATATGCAGAGTACATCATGAGAAACACTGGACTGGAAGAAACAAGCTGGAATCAAGATTGCCAGGAGAAATATCAATAACTTCAGATATGCAGATGACATCATCCTTATGGCAGAAAGTGAAGAGGAACTAAAAAGCCTGTTGATGAAAGTGAAAGAGGAGAGTGAAAAAGTTGGCTTAAAGCTCAACATTCAGAAAACTAAGATCATGGCATCTGGTCCCATCACTTCATGGGAAATAGATGGGGAAATAGTGTCAGACTGTATTTTTTGGGCTCCAAAATCACTGCAGATGGTGACTGCAGCCATGAAATTAAAAGACACTTACTCCTTGGAAGAAAAGTTATAAGCAACCTAGATAGCATATTGAAAAGCAGAGACATTACTTTGCCAACAAAGGTTCATCTAGTCAAGGTTATGGTTTTTCCAGTAGTCATGTATGGATGTGAGAGTTGGACTGTGAAGAAGGCTGAGCACTGAAGAATTATTGCTTTTGAACTGTGGTGTTGGAGAAGACTCTTGAGAGTCCCTTGGACTACAAGGAAATTCAACCAGTCCATTCTGAAGAAGATCAGTCCTGGGTGTTCTTTGGAAGGAATGATGCTGAAGCTGAAACTCCAGTACTTTGGCCACCTCATTCGAAGAGTTGACTCATTGGAAGACTGATTCTGGGAGGGATTGGGGGCAGGAGGAGAAGGGGACGACAGAGGATCAGATGGCTGGATGGCATCGCTGACTTGATGGACGTGAGTGTGAGTGAACTCCGGGAGTTGGTGATGGACAGGGAGGCCTGGCATGCTGCGATTCATGGAGTCACAAAGAGTTGGACATGACTGAGCAACTGAACTGAACTGAACAGATCTAATGGGTGATTCTCCTCTGCTATATAAAAAGGGTGAGATTTCTTTTTGTCTTTGCAGTCTCTCAGAAGGTCGTCTGTGATGCACATCCCATTCTTGTTTAATGCTTATTCAATAGGAAAATTGTTTACTTTTCCTTTCACCTTTATGAAGAGATTTTCTGGGCTGAAAAGAAATTTTGTTTTTAATTTTATTTCCTCCAAATAAACAATATAAGTAGTCCGTGTACTCTCTGAATTAGTAACTTAGAGTTTACTTAGTATGAAAGTAGTGTTCATTTTATGCTTTCAGCTATCATCTATATTAAGAGATTGCCTATTCAAA
The DNA here is from genome assembly GCF_042477335.2 of Ovis canadensis. Lineage (NCBI taxonomy): Eukaryota > Metazoa > Chordata > Mammalia > Artiodactyla > Bovidae > Ovis > Ovis canadensis. The sequence continues at coordinate 80,860,427 of NC_091250.1, forward strand.
TAGGATTTTCAAACATGAAAGAGTGTAAATATCTGTTTTTTGAAGTTTGATTATATCATTCTATAAGAATAAAACTTCAGTTTAACAATATATATGTACCCTAGGATTTTATATTTAACACTTAAAAATATTTAAATGGCATTTTATAAGTTTCAAGTTTTATTGGAGATAATTTCAAATTTTTTTATTCAGTTTTGGAGCTCCATGCTTGATATATAATTTGATAAGTATTCCTAATATTTCATGGTTTTGCTTATTAATTCTTATATTATTTTTCCTTTAGTAGTATTTGCCAGGATCAGCAAACACTAAGGTAACGTGTGAACAAGCGTTCTGATCATTAATATCACAGTAACTAAAAGCATGTCAAATCACTGATGGCAAGAGAAAAATGCAATGCTGTGATGCTTCAGAAACCATTATAGAAATATTATCCTGTCTGCTATTCAGATGATAGTATGCTTCCATTGTTTATAAAGAAACGAAGCAACATTAATTTTGGTTTTCTTCAGAGGATTGCTAGCTCTGGCTTCCATGTCTCAGCAAAGTCACTACCCTTGTAAGGATCCTGTTCCCTTGAACAGTAACTGGCAAGGTAACTGACAATCTGTTGGTATAACTGTCAGATCTTCTTACCCTCATGGACTTTTATTACGCTGCCCATTTAACTAATTCCAAAATGCAGATTGGTTAGAAAATATGGCATCAGTTCAGTTCAGTTTCAGTTCAGTCGCTCAGTTATGTCCGACGCTTTGCGACCCCATGGATTGCAGCACGCCAGGCCTCCGTGTCCATCACCAATTCCTGGAGTTCACTCAGACTCATGTCCATCGAGTCAGTGATGCCATCCAGCCATCTCATCCTCTGTCGTCCCCTTCTCCTCCTGCCCCCAATCCCTCCCAGCATCAAAGTCTTCTCCAGTGAGTCAACTCTTTGCATGAGGTGGCCAAAGTACTGGAGTTTCAGCTTTAGCATCATTCCTTCCAAAGGAATCGCCAGGTTGATCTCCTTTAGAATGGACTGGTTGGAAATCCTTGCAGTCCAAGGGACTCTCAAGAGTCTTCTCCAACACCACAGTTCAAAAGCATCAATTCTTCAGCGTTCAGCCTTCTTCATAGTCCAATTCTCACATCCATACATGACCACTGGAAAAACCATAGCCTTGACTAGACGGACCTTAGTCGGCAAAGTAATGTCTCTGCTTTTGAATATGCTATCTAGGTTGGTCATAACTTTTCTTTCAAGGAGTAAGCATCTTTTAATTTCATGGCTGCAATCACCATCTGCAGTGATTTTGAGGGCCCCCAAAATAAAGTCTGACACTGTTTCCACTGTTTCCCCATCTATTTCCCATGAAGTGATGGGACCGGATGCCATGATCTTCGTTTTCTGAATGTTGAGCTTTAAGCCAAATTTTTCACTCTCCTCTTTCACTTTCATCAAGAGGCTTTTTAGTTCCTCTTCACTTTCTGCCATAAGGGTGGTGTCATCTGCATATCTGAGGTTATTGATATTTCTTCCGGCAATCTTGATTCCAGCTTGTTTCTTCCAGTCCAGTGTTTCTCATGATGTACTCTGCATATAAGTTAAATAAGCAGGGTGACAATATACAGTCTTGATGTACTCCTTTTCATATTTGGAACCAGTCTGTTGTTCCCTGTCCAGTTCTAACTGTTGCTTCCTGGCCTGAATACAGATATTTCAAGAGGCAGGTCAGGTGGTCTGGTATTCCTATCTCTGTCAGAATTTTCCAGTTTAATGTGATTCACACAGTCAAAGGCTTTGGCATAGTCAATAAAGCAGAAATAGATGTTTTTCTGGAACTCTCTTCCTTTTTCCATGATCCAGTGGATGTTGTCAATTTGATCTCTGGTTCCTCTGCCTTTTCTGAAACCAGCTTGAACATCAGGAAGTTCACGGTTCATGTATTGCTGAAGCCTGGCTTGGAGAATTTTGAGAATTACTTTACTAGCATGTAAGATGAGTGCAATTGTATGCTGGTTTGAGCATCTTTTGCATTGCCTTTCTTTGGGATTGGAATGAAAACTTACCTTTTCCAGTCCTGTGGCCACTGCTGAGTTTTCCAAATTTGCTGGCATATTGAGTGCAGCACTTTCACAGCATCATCTTTCAGGATGTGAAATAGTTCTACTGGAATTCCATTACCTCCACTAGCTTTGTTCGTAATGATTCTTTCTAAGGCCCACTTGACTTCACATTCCAGGATGTCTGGCTCTAGATGAGTGATCACACCATCATGATTATCCGGGTCATGAAGATCCTTTTTGTATAGTTCTTCTGAGTATTCTTGCCACCTCTTCTTAATATTTTCTGCTTCTGTTAGGTCCATACCATTTCTGTCCTTTATCGAGCCCATCTTTGCATGAAATGTTCCCTTGGTATCTCTAATTTTCTTGAAGACATCTCTAGTCTTTCCCACTCTGTTGTTTTCCTCTATTTCTTTGCATTGATCGCTGAAGAAGGCTTTCTTATCTCTTCCTGCTATTCTTTGAAACTCTGCATTCATATGCTGATATCTTTCCTTTTCTCCTTGGCTTTTTGCTTCTCTTCTTTTCACAGCTATTTGTAAGGCTTCCCCAGACAGCCATTTTGCTTTATTGCATTTCTTTTCCATGGGGATGGTCTTGATCCCTGTCTCCTGTACAATGTCACGAACCTCATTCCATAGTTCATCAGGCACTCTATCTATCAGATCTAGGCCCTTAAATCTATTTTTCACTTCCACATTGACACTTTAAAATGCCAAGAATTGGTATACAGTTAAAAATATAGAGTAAATGTAATATAGATTCAATCCCAGCTCTGATGCTGATTAGTTATGTTATCTAGAATAAATTCTCAACTTGTTCTTTCATCCATTTCCTCATTAGTAAAAGAGAATAATAAAAGCTGTTTCAAAAGGATGCAAAGAGGAGATAAAAATTCACTTCAAAATCTAACACAGTAACTGCTGCATGTAGGTTCCTCATTTATGTTTTGCTGTGATTTTACATTGGGTGGAAAGGCTTCTTGGGCCACACACTAGTGTCTGTTTATATGAAGCATATATAAGAGACTGCTTTAATTATGCATCAGAGTGCAAATGATCATATAGGATATTGTTATCAATATACAAGGAAGATTTAAACACCTTTTTATTCAGTTTTGCTTCAATAACTAGTTAAAATCTATTTATGCCACTGTGAGTTGTGGACTTATTAATATATTTTTCAGGAAATGATCTTTAGGTGATTTTACCTTCCTTCCAATTCCAATCATTATTGTTAATCTTATTATAAAACAAACATTGTAGTTAGTATTCAAAATGACCTCTCTAAGGACCAATGAAAAATGCCTCTGATATTCACATTGCTGAATGCCCCTCCCAGCCCAGCCCCTGGGTGTATTTGGGCTGTCCCTATGTAGCAAATAAACTGTAGTGAAGTAACTTCTGAGGCAAAGTCATAGAAGTTTTTCAGTTTATGTCTGAATGTCTTGCAAAACTTATTATATAAAACTGGTGGCCTTATATTTAGTTTGACTGTCCTGAGCTACTCTTCTGTGAGGAAGCCCACACTAGTCATGTGGAGAGGCAGCATGGAAAGATAGATGCCAATCAGTCTCTAGCTGTTCCAGCTATCCCCACTTAAGTGCCAGGCATGTGACTGAAAAGCCATCTGGACTCTAGCCCAGTTATACCTCAGCTGATTCCAGCACAAGCCTATGGTTTCTAACTAAAATCATATGTGAACCCTGAGTGAGAACTATTCAAGTAAGTCCAAGCAACCCAGAGGACTGTAAGAAGTAGTAATTTATCTTGTTCAGGTAGTCTCTCACATAACAATAGAAATATAAATAGTTTTCTATGCTTCACTTGAAAATATGGAAAAATACACCCTTTATTGATTAAATCTATAATTAAAGTTATACTTTAGCTTGAATTGTGCAAAACTATTTAAGAATGAGACTAAGTCTGACAAAGCTAAAAAAATAAACTTGTACATAGGTCAAAAATACCCAGGACTTTGGGTCATGTAACTGAATATTAGGCAGTGGCATGGGTCTTTCCCTCTCCCAGTCTGTAGGTTGAAGCCCTCGGACCCTAAAATCTAAGGGCCTTTAAAGAGCTGATTAAGTTAAAGTGAGGCTGTTAGGGTGGGTACAAATTCAATCTGACTCATGCTCTTCTAAGAAAAGGAAATTCGTACAAATGCAAAGACATTAGAGGTACCCACACACAAAAGAGGGACACTGTGAAGTTGAGGAGAATGTAGCCATATATAAATAAGGAAAAGAACCCTCAAAAAAAAATAAAAACATAAAAACAACAACAACCATGTCAACACCTTGATCTTGGACTTCCAGCTTTCAGAAGTGTTGGAAATTTTTAGTTTTTTATTTTTTAAATTTTAAAATCTTTAATTCTTACATGCATTCCCAAACATGAACCCCCCTCCCACCTCCCTCCCCAGAACATCTTTCTGGGTCATCCCCATGCACCAGCCCCAAGCATGCTGCATCCTGCGTCAGACATAGACTGGCGATTCAATTCACATGATAGTATACATGTTAGAATGTCATTCTCCCAAATCATCCCACCCTCTCCCTCTCCCTCTGAGTCCAAAAGTCCGTTATACACATCTGTGTCTCTTTCCCTGTCTTGCATACAGGGTCGTCATTGCCATCTTCCTAAATTCCATATATATGTGTTAGTATACTGTATTGGTGTTTTTCTTTCTGGCTTACTTCACTCTGTATAATCGGCTCCAGTTTCATCCATCTCATCAGAACTGATTCAAATGAATTCTTTTTAACGGCTGAGTAATACTCCATTGTGTATATGTACCACAGCTTTCTTATCCATTCATCTGCTCATGGACATCTAGGTTGTTTCCATGTCCTGGCTATTATAAACAGTGCTGCAATGAACATTGGGGTACATGTGTCTCTTTCAATTCTGGTTTCCTCGGTGTGTATGCCCAGAAGTGGGATTGCTGGGTCATAAGGTAGTTCTATTTGCAATTTTTTAAGGAATCTCCACACTGTTCTCCATAGTGGCTGTACTAGTTTGCATTCCCACCAACAGTGTAGGAGGGTTCCCTTTTCTCCACACCCTCTCCAGCATTTATTGCTTGCAGATTTTTGGATCGCAGCCATTCTGACTGGTGTGAAGTGGTACCTCATTGTGGTTTTGATTTGCATTTCTCTAATAATGAGTGATGTTGAGCATCTTTTCATGTGTTTGTTAGCCATCCGTATGTCTTCTTTGGAGAAATGTCTATTTAGTTCTTTGGCCCATTTTTTGATTGGGTCGTTTATTTTTCTGGAGTTGAGCTGCAGAAGTTGTTTGTATATTTTTGAGATTAGTTGTTTGTCAGTTGCTTCATTTGCTATTATTTTCTCCCATTCAGATGGCTGTCTTTTCACCTTGCTTATATTTTCCTTTGTTGTGCAGAAGCTTTTAATTTTAATTAGATCCCATTTGTTTATTTTTGCTTTTATTTCCAGCATTCTGGGAGGTGGATCATAGAGGATCCTGCTGTGATTTATGTCTGAGAGTGTTTTGCCTATGTTCTCCTCTAGGAGTTTTATAGTTTCTGATCTTACATTTAGATCTTTAATCCATTTTGAGTTTATTTTTGTGTGCGGTGTTAGAAAGTGATCTAGTTTCATTCTTTTACAAGTGGTTGACCAGTTTTCCCAGCACCACTTGTTAAAGAGATTGTCTTTACTCCATTGTATATTCTTGCCTCCTTTGTCAAAGATAAGGTGTCCATATGTGTGCGGATTTATCTCTGGGCTTTCTATTTTGTTCCATTGATCTATATGTCTGTCTTTATGCCAGTACCATACTGTCTTGATGACTGTGGCTAATAAATTCTGTTGTTTAAGCAATCAGGTCTGTGGTATTGTGTTATGGCAGCCCTAAGTGTCTAATACAGACATGAAACAAGTACTAGGAGTCCGAGTATTTCCACTGCTGATCAGAGCTGGGCACCTGCCTGAAGTCCCCAGGGTTAACTGGTGTCCTGTGCATGTGCGCTCGGTGGTGTCTGACTCTGTGAGACCCCATGGAATGCAGGCCACAAGGCTCTTCTGTCCATGGAATTTCTCAGACAAAGATAGTGGAGAGGGTTGCCATTTCCTATTCTAGGGGATCTTTCTGACCTAGGGATCAAACTCGCATCTCTTGAATTTCGTGCTTTGGCAGGGAGATTCTTTAGCACTGCACCACCTAGTAAGCCATGGCAGGTGTCCTATATCAACTAGCAAATCCTGGGCCAGTATTAACATCCAGATTCTGCCATGTCTCTAGAGGTTCTGGCTTAAGACATTACATCAATTCTATAAACTCTTTTAAATACTTTGAATAAAAATTATTTGTTTCCTATAGTTTGTGGTTCAGTTCAGTTCAGTCGTTCAGTACTGTACTACTTTTTGTGACCCATGAACTGCAGGACATCAGATTTCCCTGTCGATCACCAACTTCCGGAGTTTACTCAAACTCAAGTTCATTGAGTCAGTGATGCCATCCAACCAACTTATCCCCTTCTCCTCTCGCCTCCAATCTTTCCCAGCACCAGGGTCTTTTCCAATGAGTCAGCTCTTCGCATCAGGTGGCCGAAGTATTGGTTTTCAGCTTCAGCATCAGTGCTTGCAATGAATATTCAGGACTGACTTCCTTTAGGATGGACTGGTTGGATCTCCTTGCAGTCCAAAGGACTCTCAAGAGTCTTCTCGAACATCACAGTTCAAAAGCATCAATTCTTCAGTGCTCAGCTTTCTTTATAGTCCAACACTCACATCCATACATGACCACTGGAAAACCATAGCCTTGACTAGACAAACTTTTGTTGGAAAAGTAATGTCTCTGCTTTTAATATGCTGTCTAGGTGGTCACAACTTTTCTTCCAAGGAAGAACCGTCCTTTAATTTCATGGCTGCAGTCACCATCTGCAGTGATTTTGGAGCCCAAAAGAATAACGTCAGTCAGTTTTCCATTGTTTCCCCATCTATTTGCCATGAAGTGATGGGACCAGGTGCCATGATCTTAGTTTTCTGAATGTTGAGCTTTAAGCCAAGTTTTTCACTCTCCTCTTTCACTTTCAACAAGAGGCTCTTTTGTTTCTCTTTGCTTTCATCCATAAGGGTGGTGTCATCTGCATATCTGAGGTTATTGATATTTCTCCCAGAAATGTTGATACCAGCTTGTGCTTCATCTAACCAAGGCTTTCTCATGATATAATCTGCATAAAAATTAAATAAGCACAGTGACAATATACAGCCTTAACGTACTGTGTTCCCTATTTAGAACCAGTCTGTTGTTCCATGTCCAGTTCTAACTGTTGCTTCCTGACCTACATACGGGTTTCTCAAGAGGCAGGTCAGGTGGTCTGGTATTCCCAGATCTTTCAGAATTTTCCACAATTTGTTGTGATCCGCACAGCCAAAGGCTTTGGCATAGTCAATAATCAGAAATAGATGTCTTCCTGGAACTCTTTTGCTTTTTCCATGATCCAACAGATGTTGCCAACTTGATCTCTGATTCCTCTGTCTTTTCTAAAACAGGCTTGAACATCTGAAGTTCGTGGTTCACCTACTTGTGAAGCCTAGCTTGGAGAATTTTGAGCATTACTTTACTAGCATGTGAGCTGAGTGCAATTGTGTGTTAGTTTGAGCATTCTTTGGCATTGCCTTTCTTTGGAATTGGAATGAAAACTGACATTTTCTAGTCCTATGGCCACTGCTGAGTTTTCCAAACTTGCTGACATTTTGAGTGTAGCACTTTCACAGCATCATCTTTTAAGATTTGAAATATCTCAACTGAAATTCCATCAACTCTACTAGCTTTGTTCTTAGTGATGTGTCCTAAGGCCCATTTGACTTTTCATTCCAGGATATCTGGCTCTAGGTGAGTGATCACACCATCATGATTATCTGGCTCATAAAGATCAATTTGTATAGTTCTTTTGTGTATGCTTGCCACCTATTCTTAACATCTTATGCTTCTGTTAGGTCTATACCATTTCTGTCCTTTATTGTGCCCACGGTTGCAGAAAGTATTCCCTTGGTATCTCTAATTTTCTTGAAGATGTCTCTAGTCTTTCCCATTCTATTCTTTTCCTCTATATCTGTGCATTGATCGCTAACGAAGGCTTTCTTACCTCTCCCTGCTATTCTTTGGAACTCTTCCTTCAAATGGGTATATCTTTCCTTTTCTCCTTTGCCTTTCACTTCTCCTCTTTTCACAGCTATTTCTAAGGACTCCTGAAACAGCCATTTTGTCTTTTTGCATACGATTTTCTTGGGGATAGTCTTGATCGATGCCTCCTGTACAATGTCAAGAACCTCTGAAAATAGTTCATCAGGCACTCTGTCTATCAGATCTAATCCCTTGAATTTATTTCTCACTTCCACTGTATAATCATAAGGGACTTGATTTAGATCATACTTGAATGGTCTAATGGTTTTCCCCACTTTCTTCAATTTAAGCCTGAATTTGGCAATGAGGAGTTCATGACCTGAGCCACAGTCAGCTGCCTGTCTTGTTTTTTCTGACTGTAGAGAGCTTCTGCTTCTTTGGCTGCAAAGAATATAATGAATCTGATTTCAGTATTGACCATCTGGTGATGTCCGTGTGTTGAGTCTTCTCTTGTGTTGTTGGAAGAGGGTGTTTACTATGACCAGTGCATTCTCTTGGCAAAACTCTATTAGTCTTTGGCCAGCTTCATTCTGTGCTCCAAGGCCAAATTTGCCTATTACTCCAGATATTTCTTGTCTTCCTTTTTTGCATTCCATTCCCCAATAATAAAAAGGACATTTTTGGGGGGTGGGTGTGGGGGTAGGGGGTGTTAGTTCCAAAAGGTCTTGTAGGTCTTTCTAGAACCATTCAACTACAACTTCTTCAGCATTACTGATAGGGACATTGACTTGGATTACTGTGATATTACATAGTTTGCCTTGGATACAAACAAAGATTATTCTGTCGTTTTTGAGATTGCATCCAAGTACTACATTTCAAACTCTTCAGTTGACTAAATTGGTGACTCTATCTTCTCTAAAGGATTATTGCCCACAGTAGTAGATATTATGGTCAACTGAGTTAAATTCACCCATTCCAGTCCATTTTAGTTCACTGATTCCTAAGTTGTCAATGTTTACTCTTGCCATCTCCTGTTTGACCACTTCCAATTTGCATTATATCTACTACTATAATTTGCCTGACTTCAGGCTCTACTACAAAGCCACCGTCATCAAGACAGTATGGTACTGGCACAAAGACAGACATATAGATCAATGGAACAAAATAGAAAGCCCAGAGATAAATCCACACACATATGGACACCTTATCTTTGACAAAGGAGGTAAGAATATACAATGGAGTAAAGACAATCTCTTTAACAAGTGGTGCTGGGAAAACTGGTCAACCAATTGTAAAAGAATGAAACTAGATCACTTTCTAACACCACACACAACAATAAACTCAAAATGGATTAAAGATCTAAATGTAAGACCAGAAACTATAAAACTCCTAGAGGAGAACATAGGCAAAACACTCTCCGACATAAATCACAGCAGGATCCTCTATGATCCACCTCCCAGAATTCTGGAAATAAAAGCAAAAATAAACAAATGGGATCTAATTAAAATTAAAACCTTCTGCACAACAAAGGAAAATATAAGCAAGGTGAAAAGACAGCCTTCTGAATGGGAGAAAATAATAGCAAATGAAACAACTGACAAACAACTAATCTCAAAAATATACCGGCAACTTATGCAACTCAATTCCAGAAAAATAAATGACCCAATCAAAAAATGGGCCAAAGAACTAAATAGACATTTCTCCAAAGAAGACATACGGATGGCTAACAAACACATGAAAAGATGCTCAACATCACTCATTATTAGAGAAATGCAAATCAAAACCACAATGAGGTACCACTTCACACCAGTCAGAATGGCTGCGATCCAAAAATCTGCAAGCAATAAATGCTGGAGAGGGTGTGGAGAAAACAGAACCCTCCTACACTCTTAGTGGGAATGCAAACTAGTACAACCACTGGAAAACAGTGTGGAGATTCCTTAAAAAATTGCAAATAGAACTGCCATATGACCCAGCAATCCCACAGCTGGGCATACACACCAAGGAAACCAGAATTGAAAGAGACACATGTACCCCAATGTTCATCGCAGCACTGTTTATAATAGCCAGGACATGGAAACAACCTAGATGTCCATCAGCAGATGAATGGATAAGAAAGCTGTGGTACATATACACAATGGAGTATTACTCACCTTTAAAAAGAATACATTTGAATCAGTTCTGATGAGATGGATGAAACTGGAGCCGATTATACAGAGTGAAGTAAGCCAGAAAGAAAAACATCAATACAGCATACTAACACATATATATGGAATTTAGAAAGATGGCAATGATGACCCTGTATGCAAGACAGCAAAAAAGACACAGATGTGTATAGTGGACTTTTGGGCTCAGAGGGAGAGGGAGAGGGTGGGATGATTTGGGAGAATGGCATTGAAACATGTATACTATCATGTAAGAATCTAATCGCCAGTCTAGGTTTGATGCAGGATACAGCACGCTTGGGGCTGGTGCACGGGGATGACCCAGAGGGATGTTGTGGGGAGGGAGGTGGGAGGGGGGTTCATGTTTGGGAACGCATGTACACCCATGGTGGATTCATGTCAATGTATGGCAAAACCAATACAGTATTGTAAAGTAAAATAAAGTAAAAATAAAAAAGTAAAAATGCTGTTAAAGTGCAGCACTCAATATGCCAGCAAATTTGGAAAACTCAGCAGTGGCCACAGTTTTCATTCCAATCCCAAAGGAAAGCAATGCCAAAGAATGCTCAAACTACTACATAATTTCACTCATCTCACATGCTAGTAAAGTAATGCTCAAAATTCTCCAAGCCAGGCTTCAGCAATACATGAACCATGAACATCCAGATGTTCAAGCTGATTTTAGAAAAGACAGAAGAACCAGAGATCAAATTGCCAACATCTGCTGGATCATGGAAAAAGCAAGAGAGTTCCAGAAAAACATCTATTTCTGCTTTATTGACTATGCCAAAACCTTTGACTGTGTGAATCACAATAAACTGTGGAAAATTCTGAAAGTGATGGGAATGCCAGACCACATGACCTGCCTCTTGAGAAACCTGTATGCAGGTCAGGAATCAACAGTTAGAACTGGACATGGAACAACAGACTGGTTCCAAGTAGGAAAAGGAGTATGACAAGGCTGTACATTGTCCCCCTGCTTATTTAACTTATATGCAGAGTACATCATGCAAAATGCTGGGCTGAATGAAGCAAAACTTAGAATCAAGATTGCCGGGAAAAATATAAATAACTTCAGATATGCAGATGACACCATCCTTATGGCAGAAAGTGAAGAGGAACTCAAAAGCCTCTTGTTGAAAGTGAAAGAGGAGAGTGAAAAAGTTGGCTTAAAGCTTAGCATTCAGAAAACTAAGATCATGGCATCTGGTCCCATCACGTCATGTGAAATAGATGGGGAAACAGCAGAAAAAGTGACAAACTTTATTTTGGGGGGCTCCAAAATCACTGTAGGTGGTGATTGCAGCCATGTGATTAAAAGATGCTTCCTCCTTGGAAGGAAAGTTATGACCAACATAGATAGCATATTAAAAAGCAGAGCATTACTTTGCCAACAAAGGTCCATCTAGTCAAGACTATGGTTTTCCAGTAGTCATGTATGCATGTGAGAGTTTGACTACAAAGAAAGTTGAGCACTGAAGAATTGATGCTTTTGAACTGCGGTGTTGGAGAATACTTTTGAGAGTCCCTTGGACTGCAAGGAGATCTAACCAATCCATCATCCTAACCAGTATATCAGTCCTGGCTGTTCATTGGAAGGACTGACGTTGAAGCTGAAACTCAAATACTTTGGCCACCTGATGTGAAGAGCTGACTCATTTGAAAAGACCCTGATGCTGGGGAAGGTTGAGGGCAGGAGGAGAAGGGGAGGACAGAGGATGAGATGGTTGAGTAGCACAGTCGACTCAATGGGCATAAGTTTTGGTGAACTCTGGGAGTTGGTGATGGACAGGGAGGCCTGGTGTGCTGCAGTTCATGGGGCCTCAAAGAGTTGGACACGACTGAGCGACTGAACTGAACTGAACTGAATTTGCCTTGATTCATGGACCTAACATTCTAGGTTCCTATGCAATAATGCTCTTTACAGCATTGGACCTTACTTCCATCACCAGTCACAACCGCAACTGGGTGTTATTTTTGCTTTGGCTCTGTCTCTTCATTCTTTCTGGAGTTATTTCTCCACTCATCTTCAGTAGCATACTGGGGACCTACCAACCTGGGGAGCTCATCTTTCAGTGTCTTATCTTTTTCACTTTTCATACTGTCCATGGGGTTCTCAAGGCAAGAACACTGAAGTGGTTTGCCATTCCCTTCTTCAGTGGACCACGTTTTGTCAGAACTCTCCACCATGACCCGTCTGTCTTGGGTGGCCCTACATGGCATGGCTTATACTTTCATTGAGTTAGACAAGGCTGTGGTCCAGGTGATCAGATTGGTTTGTTTACTGTGATTGTGGTTTTCAGTCTGTCTGCCCTCTGATAGAGAGGGATAAAAGGCTTATGCAAGCTTCCTGATGGTAGAGAGTGACTAAGGGGGAAAGTGGGCCTTGTTCTGATGGATAGTGCCATGCTCAGTAAATCTTTAATCCAATTTTCTGTTTTGGGTGGGGCTGTGTTACCTCCCTGTTATTTTCCTGGGCAAATTATGGTGGAGGTGATGAAGATAATGAAGACCTCCTTCAAAATGTTCCACGTAGGCATTGCTATACTCAGTGCCCCCAACCCAACAACAGGCCACCCTCAACCCACGCCTCCACCGGAGACTTTTGGACATTCACGGGCAAGTCTAGATCAGTCTCTTGTGAGATCACTGCTCTTTTCTTCTGGGTCCTGGTGTGCACAAGGTTTTGTCTGTGCCCTCCAAGCATCTGTTTCCCCAGTCCTTTAAGTTCTGGTGACTCTAGGATGGGGTTAATGGAGACCTCCTCCAAGAGGGCTTATGCCATACCCAGGTCTGCTACCCAGAGCCCCTGTCCCTGGGGCAGTGCACTGTGACCTGTACCTCTGCAGGAGACACTCAAACACAGTTCTGTCTCAACCTCTGTGAGGTCTCTGGAACCTGGTGTGCACAATGTTTGACTACTCTGAGCATCTCTGGGGTTTGATTCTAAATGTGATTTTGCCCCTGCTACCGTCTTACTGAAGCTTGGGGCTTCCCCTTTGCCCTTGGATGTGGTGCATCTCCTCAAAGTCACTCCAGCCCCACACAGCCACCACTCCAGCACCTACCATGTTGCTAGGACTTCTCTGCCCTTGGATGTTGTATATCTCCTCACAGCCACTCCAGAGCCTGTTGTTTGTGGTTACAAGGACACTAACTATGAAAAATCTCTCCTTCAACGTTGATGTTTAGATGAGTCACAGTAAACCACATAGTGTAAGGTGTTCTCCACTAATGCCTACACATGCTCTTACAGCAGGAGGTGCATCCAGTTATAAAAACTCACTGGTGGAAAAATTTAGTAATAATTTAGGAGGATGGAGACTTCTCTCAGTGAGATATTTAGATAGTGCTACAAAATACTAAAAATCATAGTGATAATAACTTCTATTATTGCTTTAAACAAGAAGGGTCTGGCAAATGCTTAAAAATGGCTTTTTGAACAACTAACTATGGGAGAGATCATAACAAATTCATTGCTCTAGAATTAAGCTAATAAATTATGACATTTATATGGGTTGCCTTTAGAGAAAAATCTGTGTTTGAGTTCTGATTGCATTATCTAAAATAGATTATTTGGTGACCTCATGTGAAGATCGACTCATTGGAAAAGACCCTGATGCCTTGAAAGATTGAGGACAAGAGGATAAGGGGGCAACAGAGGATGAGATGGTTGGATGACATCATCAATTCAATGGACATGAGTTTTAGCAAACTCCGGGAGATAGTGAAAGACAGGGAAGCCTGAGGTGCTTCAGTCACTGGGGTTGCAAGGAGTTGGACATGACTGAGCAACTGAACAACAACAATGACAACAAAAATATATAGATGTGGCCTTCAGTAAGTTTTCTCCCTCATCTCCAAAATAAAGATGTCACATATAGAATTATTCTAAATGTTTAGAGAAAACATATTCAAATATTAGTCATGAGATTAAAAAACCCATATTTTCTTATTTTCAGTTTCACATCCCTTTCAGATGTTAGGGAGGGAGGATGTGTTTAACGAGCCAAGAAAACTAAGTTTAGTCTCTTCTCAAAGTAAACAGTCTATTTCAATATAAAGCAATCTCTTTGGGACAGATATTCAGTCAATTCAAAGTTATCTGCCTAACAAAGATAATTCTGCCTTTTCAAGCAATGACATTTCTTTTATCCTCTCATCTGAGAAGACTGTGCCCTCTATCCCACCCCTGGCTAGGCTATCATCTTCATAGTTCACCTTCCCCTCATCAAAACAACCCTACAGCAGGCAGACTGGTACCACTCTACTTGTCTGGTTCCTTGGTTAAGAGAATGAGAGGGAGGTCTGTATCTTCCATGCCACAGGGAACCAAGAGAAAGCAATGGAGTATTAATGTAGACCCTCTCTGTGATTGAAGACAGCATGCTTTCTTTACATCTTCATAATGTCCATGGTGGAGTGAATGTGACTTCAGAAATGGTCAACACACCCTGAGTACAAAAAACTAAAAAAATAATTTTTTAAGCATGTTTCCTTTTAGCTCTCTGCCAGTCTTGACTTATCTGGATTCTTTCTATTTTTCTTCCAGAAGTTCTACCCAAAGTGAAGAGAAGAGGAAGAATCATCTCAGTCATCTGACTCCATACCTTCTCTTCTCTCTGTCTTGTTTTCTTCTCTCAGGGTCTCAAAAGTGCTTTCTTTTCTCCTTCAATGGATAAGAATTCTCTTCTGTCTTATCTCAAAAAGTGAAAGTGTTAGTTGCTCAGTCCTGCCCAACTCTTTGCGACCCCATGGACCTGCCAGGCTCCTCTGTCCATGGAAATCTTGAGGCAAGAATACTGGAGAGGGTTGTCATTCCCTTCTTCAAGGGATCTTCCCAACCCAGGGATCGAACCTGCGTCTCTTGCACTGCAGGCAGATTTTTTACCATCTGAGCCACCAGGGAAGCCCAGAGACCTCTTCTTTATTATTGAGGCTTATATAGTTCTTAGATACCCGACTTCTGATATAACAATGAGAATGTCTTTGCAATATGAAAATCCATTTTTTCTCTAAACAAAGCCTGTTGTTCAAGGTTATTATAATACTCTACACACATACATACCCACAGGCACACACATGTGCATACACACGCACACACACTGTTTCTTACAAGTTAACAGCTGTTCACTGTTTTTCTCCTGCGCATTCCTACTAAGACAATGCTAGTTGCCCTTCAGACACGGGATTCTCTGGTGAAACAAAAGCAAGATGTTTATGTGGAAAATAGAAGAGGAAATATATTAACACAATTTTAAAATGCTGTACCATTTAATAAGTAGAGGAAATACTTGTAACTATAACTTCAATTTATACTTTCATGCACTCAGTGAAAAAGTATCTATTGAGCTCCTACTATGTGCAGTGGATATTTTAGAAATTGGAGAATATAACATGGAACAAAATAGAAATAGGCTCTGGCCTACTGGGTAAAACAGTCATGGAACAAGTAGTTACAAGGGAGAAAAGGATCACAAAAACAGAAATTTAGGGTTATATGGAACATCTTACAGGAGGTACCTCAATATTTTTTTCTCCTAAGTGACTTTTTTCTTTTTAATATTCAGGTAGATTTACCTAAAAAGTAAGTTTATGAGTATAAATTAACTTTGAAATACTTGAATAGTTCTTTTAGAATTGTGTTGAAATCTAGATATTTTATTTATTATATTAGCAAGGTGAATTCTAAAAATGATGACTTGTAAGCACTTTTCACTGAACTAACAAGCTTGTCTATTGATGAAAAATATTTTATTACCTGAAGAAGATTTTTAAATAAAATATAGTTTTCTTATTTAGATGAATAGATGTAAAGGACAAGGGCTATCTGAGGAATGATTTTCCTAAATTGAACAGTCCATTAATGTTGATTGAATAAGTCTGTTGTGGATAATAAATATATTTGTATTTTTATTAAAATTGTTGGAGTGGAGATAATTCAGTTCAGTTCAGTCGCTCAGTCGTGTCCTACTCATTGAGACCCCATGAATTGCAGCACGCCAGGACTCCCTGTCCATCACCAACTCCCAGAGTTCACATCGCTCAGACTCACATCCATCGAGTCAGTGATGCAATCCAGCCATCTCATCCTCCGTCGTCCCCTTCTCCTCCTTCCCTCAATCCCTCCCAGCATCAGAGTCTTTTCCAATGAGTCAACTCTTCGCATGAGGTGGCCAAAGTATTGGAGATAATTAGCCTCCACCAATTAAGAAAAAACTTGATTTACAGATTTATAATCTATCAACTCTGTGATTCCAGATATTTAGACAAAAATCTGATTCATGGCAAATGTGTTCTCCAAGGACAAAAAGAAACTGAGATATGAGAGGACAAACTAATCTTTCATCACTGGGATCATAAAGGCACTTTTGTTCTAAGCTGTCCTTTGCCTAACACCATGCAAATGGAGCAAACCCTCAATGATGGGATAGATTATAAGACCATAGTCCAGCATGTCCCATCACCTCTACATGACTGAGCATGCAGCAGTATGATAAATAATATCAGAGGACAGAAATAATTTTATGTGTCATTGGTTTGATTATAGGATTCTGAGTCCCAAAAGTGCCCTAGCTCTTCAACACACAGAGGATTTCTATTTTAACTTTGATGTAATATTTAAAATATATGGGGCTTACAGGTATTAAAAATCATTTCTATCAAGTTGTAATATATACACATTTCTCAAGAAGAAGAAGAATTCCAACTACCATTTCCTGAATGCTCAAGTTTTGCCAGGCTTTATGCTGAACATATTACACACATTTTTTCATGGAAACATCACAAAACCCTATGAGGAATTACTGTTACTGTTTTTATAATGAAAGTTTCAAAATATTAAATAAACTGCTGAATGTCAGAAATAAGCTGGTAAGTAGTGACTGCAGCCATGAAATTAAAAGACGCTTACTCCTTGGAAGAAAAGTTATGAACAACCTAGATAGCATATTGAAAAGCAGAGACATTACTTTGCCAACTAAGGTCCGTCCAGTCAAGGCTCTGGTTTTTCCTGTGGTCATGTATGGATGTGAGAGTTGGACTGTGAAGAAAGCTGAGCGCTGAAGAATTGGTGCTTTTGAACTGTGGTGTTGGAGAAGACTCTTGAGAGTCTCTTGGACTGCAAGGAGATCCAAGCAGTCAATTCTAAAGGAGATCAGTCTTGGGTGTTCTTTGGAAGGAATGATGCTAAAGCTGAAGTTCCAGTCCTTTGACCACCTCATGTGAAGAGTTGACTCATGGGAAAAGACTTTGATGCTAGGAGGGATTGGGGGCAGGAGGAGAAGGGGAAGACAGAGGATGAGATGTCTGGATGGCATCACTGACTCAATGGACGTGAGTTTGAGTGAACTCCAGGAGTTGGTGATGGACAGGGAGGCCTGCCATGCTGCGATTCATGGGGTCACAAAGAGTCAGACAGGACTGAGTGACTGAACTGAACTGAACTGAACAGCTGCACAAATCCTAGTCTTCTGGTTCAGGTTTTAGTGCTCCTCGTGTTTTGTTTTGTTTTTTACTCTGCCTGACACATGTGCTCTTTGGTTGGAAAAGAGAACTAACTTCCTCAGTCTAAAGGCAGTCCCTGAGGCAGAGTTCCAGATTTTGAGCCAGGAGACTTGGATTTTCATGCTCTTTGAACAATTTCAAAGAATAACAAGCAAACCACATGTAAATGAGAGAAAACTCATTTTTAACATCCATGCTCCCTATCTGAACATCTCTTGCACTGTTTTTCCCCAAAATATAATCCAATTTCCTGGTGCATCATCCAAATTTTTTCAAACACCTGTGATGTCAATATTACCAAAGACATAAATCTTTTATATTTTTATAGGTGAAGATGCCACAGGTTTCTCTCTTTACTTCTTTATGGTAGGCTAGATTATTATTACTTCAAACATTTTAAGCTGTAGCAAATACACTAGAAATAAGGAAGCATTTTAAATGAATTATAAAGGGTAAAACAGCATCTTAGAGACTTTTCTAAATAGAATTTTCTTCCTCAGCCTATGGAACACTTTCTTGGGGCTTCATCTCTCTCTGTAAGATCAGAGTGACCTGATCACCTTAATCTAAATAAAAAGGGTCTTTGAGTGAGTGCCAGCACTGACAGCAACTTTCTGTAAGCATCCAGGACTTTCTGATTCAACACTACACACCCAATTCTAGCACAGTTTCTGGCACAAAGTAGGAGTTTTAGTAATAAGTAGCAAAACTGCTAACAGTGCTGCCATCAGGCTTTTAAGTATAAATTTGGTGAGTTCTGTGCATTGTAAGAAGGCCAGGCACAGAAGTTTCATACACATGGTGATCATCCAAGAGGTGTTTTAGCTCAGTGTACGTGCTCAGTCACTTCTGACTCTTTGTGACTCCATGGACTATATAGCCCCCTAGGATTCTCTGTCCATGGGATTTTACAGGCAAGAACATTGAAGTGGGTTGCCATTCTCTTCTCCAGGGAATCTTCCTGACCCAGGGATTGAACCCAAGTCTACTGAGTCACCTGCATTAATAGGTGGATTCTTTACAGCTAGTGCCACTTGGGAAGCTCCTGTTAACTCAATGGGGTTCACTAAGTTCAAGCTGGATTTAGAAAAGGCAGACAAACCAGAGATCAAATGCCAACATCTGTTGAATCACTGAAAAAGCAAACGAGTTCCAGAAAAACATCTATTTCTGCTGTATTGACTATGCCAAAGCCGTTGACTGTGTAGATCACAATAGACTGCGAAAAATTCTGAAAGAGATGGGAATACCAGACCACCTGACTTTCCTCTTAAGAAATCTGTATGCAGGTCAGGAAGCAATAGAACTGGACATGGAAAAAAAGTTCAGTTCAGTTCAGTTCAGTCGCTCAGTCATGTCCAACTCATTGCAACCCAATGAATCGCAGCACGCCAGGCCTCCCTATCCATCACCAACTCCCAGAGTTCACTCAGACTCACGTCCATCGAGTCAGTGATGTCATCCAGCCATCTCATCCTCGGTCGTCCCCTTCTCCTCCTGCCCTCAATCCCTCCCAGAATCAGAGTCTTTTCCAATGAGTCAACTTTTCACATGAGGTGGCCAAAGTACTGGAACTTCAGCTTTAGCATCATTCCTTCCAAAGAAATCCCAGGGCTGATCTCCTTCAGAATGGACTGGTTGGATCTCCTTGCAGTCCAAGGGGCTCTCAAGAGTCTTCTCCAACACCACAGTTCAAAAGCAGCAATTCTTCGGCGCTCAGCCTTCTTCACAGTCCAACTCTCACATCCATACATGACCACAGGAAAAACCAGAGCCTTGACTAGATGGACCTTAGTTGGCAAAATTATGTCTCTGTTTTGAATATACTATCTAGGTTGGTCATAACTTTTCTTCCAAGGAGTAAGAGTCTTTTAATTTCATGGCTTCAGTCACCATCTGCAGTGATTTTGGAGCCCCCAAAAATAAAGTCTGACACTGTTTCCACTGTTTCTTCATCTATTTCCCATGAAGTGATGGGATCAGATGCAATGATCTTTGTTTTCTGAATGTTGAGCTTTAAGCCAACTTTTTCGCTCTCCTCTTTCACTTTCATCAAGAGGCTTTTTAGCTCCTCTTCACTTTCTGCCGTAAGGGTGGTGTCATCTGCATATCTGAGGTTATTGATATTTCTCCAGGCAATCTTAATTCCAGCTTGTGTTTCTTCCAGTCCAGCGTTTCTCATGATGTACTCTGCATATAAGTTAAGTAAGCAGGGTGACAATATACAGCCTTGTCATACTCCCTTTCCTATTTGGAACCACTCTGTTGTTCCCTGTCGAGTTCTAACTGTTGCTTCCTGACCTGCATACAGATTTATCCAGAGGTAGGGCAGGTGGTCTGGTATTCCCATCTCTTTCAGAATGTTCCACAGTTTATTGTGATCCACACAGTCAAAGTCTTTGGCATAGTCAATAAAGAAGAAATAGATGTTTTTCTGGAACTCTCTTGCTTTTTCCATGATCCAGCAGATGTTGGAAATTTGATCTCTGGTTCCTCTGCCTTTTCTAAAACTAGCTTGAACATCAGGGAGTTCACGGTTCACGTATTGCTGAAGCCTGGCTTGGAGAATTTTGAGCATTACTTTACTAGCTTGTGAGATGAGTGCAATTGTGCGGTAGTTTGAGCATTCTTTGGCATTGCCTTTCTTTGGAATTGGAATGAAAACTGACCATTTCCAGTCCTGTGGCCACTGCTGAGTTTTCCAAATTTGCTGGCATATTGAGTGCACCACTTTCACAGCATCATCTTTCAGGATTTGAAACAGCTCCACTGGAATGCCATCACCTCCACTAGCTTTGTTCATAGTGATGCTTCCTAAGGCCCACTTGACTTCACGTTCCAAGATGTCTGGCTCTAGATTACTGATCACATCATCATGATTATCTGGGTCATGAAGATCTTTTTTGTACAGTTCTTCTGTGTATTCTTGCCACTTCTCCTTAATATCTTCTGCTTCTCTTAGGTCCATACCATTTCTGTCCTTTATCGAGCCCATCATTCCATGAAATGTTCTCTTGGTATCTCTAATTTTCTTAAACAGATCTCTAGTCTTTCCCATTCTGTTGTTTTCCTCTATTTCTTTGCATTGATCACTGAAGAAGGCTTTTTTATCTCTTCTTGCTATTCTTTGGAACTCTGCATTCAGATGCTTATATCTTTCCTTTTCTCCTTGGCTTTTCACCTCTCTTCTTTTCACAACTATTTGTAAGTCCTCCCCAGAGAGCCATTTTGCTTTTTTGCATTTCTTTTCCATGGGGATGGTCTTGATCCCTGTCTCCTGTACAATGTCACGAACCTCATTCCATAGATCATCAGGCACTCTATCTATCAAATCTAGGCCCTTAAATCTAATTCTCACTTCCACTGTATAATCATAAGGGATTTGATTTAGGTCATACCTGAATGGTCTAGCGGTTTTCCCTGTTTTCTTCAATTTTAGTCTGAATTTGGTAATAAGGAGTTCATGATCTGAGCCACAGTCAGCTTCTGGTCTTGTTTTTGTTGACTGTATAGAGCTTCTCCATCTTTGGCTGCATAGAATATAATTAATCTGATTTCAGTGTTGACCATCTGGTGATGTCCATGTGTAGAGTCTTCTCTTGTGTTGTTGGAAGAGGGTGTTTGCTATGATCAGTGCATCTTCTTGGCAAAACTCTATTAGTCTTTGCCCTGCTTCATTCCACATTCCAAGGCCAAATCTGCTTGTTACTCCAGGTGTTTCTTGACTTCCTACTTTTGTATTCCAGTCCCCTATAATGAAAAGGACATCTTTTTCGGGTGTTGGCTCTAAAGGTCTTGAAGGTCTTCATAAAACCATTCAACTTCAGCTTCTTCAGCGTTACTGGTTGGGGCATAGACTTGGATAACTGTGACATTGAATGGTTTGCCTTGGAGACGAACAGAGATCATTCTGTCATTTTTGAGACTGCATCCAAGTACTGCATTTTGGACTCTTCTGTTGACCAAGATGGCTACTCCATTTCTTCTGAGGGATTCCCACCTGCAGTAGTAGATATAATAGTCATCTCAGTTAAATTCACCCATTCCAGTCTATTTTAGTTCGCTGATTCCTAGAATGCTGACGTTCACCCTTGCCATCTCTTGTTTGACCACTTCCAATTTGCCTTGATTCATGGACCTGACATTCCAGGTTCCTAGGCAATATTGCTCTTTATGGCATCGGACCTTACTCCTATCACCAGTCATATCCACAACTGAGTATTGTTTTTGCTTTGGCTCCATCCGTTCATTCTTTCTGGAGTTATTTCTCCACTGATCTCCAGTAGCATATTGGGCATCTAACGACCTGGGGAGTTCCTCTTTTGGTATCCTATCATTTTGTCTTTTCATGCTGTTCATGGGGTTCTCAAGGCAAGAATACTGAAGTGGCTTGCCATTCCCTCCTCCAGTGGACCACATTCTGTCAGACCTCTCCACCATGACCCACTGGTCTTGGGTTGCCCCACGGGTGTGGCTTAGTTTCATTGAGTTAGACAAGGCTGTGGTCCTAGTGTGATTAGATTAACTAGTTTTTTGTGAGTATGGTTTCAGTGTGTCTGCCCTCTGATGCCCTCTTGCAACACCTATCATCTTACTTGGGTTTCTGTTACCTTGGGCGTGGGGTATCCCTTTGCGGCTGCTCCAGCAAAGCACAGCCGCTGCTCCTTACCTTGGATTAGGGGTATCTCCTTACCGCTGCCATTCCTGACCTTCAACGTGGGATAGCTCCTCTAGGCCCTCCTGTGCCTGCTCAGCCACCACTCCTCGGGTTGCTCCTCCAGGCCTCTGGCCTTGGCCTTGGGCGTAGGTGGCTCCTCCCAGCTGCCGCCCCTGGCCTCAGGCTCGGGGTGGCTCCTCAGGGTCACCGTCCCTTGCCTCCGGTGCAAGATGGCTTCTCCCGGCCACCCCTGACTTCGGACGTGGGGTGGCTCCTCCCGGCCATTCCTGTGCCTGGCACTCTGGGCTGCTGTCCCTGACTTCAGACGTGGGGTAGCTCTCGGCCACGTTTAGTGCACCGGCCCAACTTGTTCCAAATTGGGAAAAGAGTACGTCAAGGCTGTATATTGTCACCCTGCTCATTTAACTTCTATGCAGAGTACATCATGAGAAACACTGGGTTGGATGAAGGACAAGCTGGAATCAAGATTGCTGGGAGAAATACCAATAACCTCAGATATGCAGATGACACCATCCTTATGGCAAAATGTGAAGAAGAACTAAAGAGCCTCTTGGTGAAAGAGGAGAGTGAAAAAATTGGCTTAAAGCTCAACATTCAGAAAACAAAGATCATGGCATCTGGTCCTATCACTTCATGGGAAATAGATGGGGAAACAGTGGAAAGAGCAGCAGACTTTATTTTGGGGGACTCAAAAATCACTGAAATGGGGACTGAAGCCATGACATTAAAGGATGCTTCCTCCTTGGAAGACAAGTTATGACCAACCTAGACAGAATATTAAAAAACAGAGATATTAATTTTTCAACAAAGGTCCATCTAGTCAAGGCTATGGTGTTTTAGTAGTCATGTATGGATGTGAGTTGAGCTATAAAGAAAACTCATCATGGAAGAATTGATGATTTTGAAATGTGGTTTTGGAGAAGACTCAAGAGTCCCTTGGACTGCAAGGAGATCCAACCAGTCCATTCTAAAGGAAATCAGTCCTAAATATTCATCGGAAGGAATGATGTTGAGCTAAAACTCCAATACTTTGGCCACCTGATATGACAAGCTGACTCATTTGGAAAGACCTTAATGCTGGGAAAGATTGAAGGTGGGAGGAATAGGGGATGACAGAGGATGAGATGGTTGGATGGCATCACTGATTCAATGGACATGAGTTTGAGTAAACCCTTGGAGTTGGCTATGGACAGGGAGGCCTGGCATGCTGCGGTCCATGGGGTCACAAAGAGTTGGACATGACTGAGCGACTGAGCATGTAACCCTACTTACCAACCCCATCACCACAGTCCTTCTTGGTCACATCCTGGGAAGGAACTTTTTGAAAACTAACTGGACTAGGATAAGTAACAGTGGAAGATGCTCCTGATTCAGAGAACACACTCTTTTTTTTTTTTTTTTTTAATCTGGTGCTGTTTATTGGAAAATTTAGTTATGAGCAAGCAGATGGTTTAAGACCTTTCCCCCACTTAATATTGATTGAAATTATCTTGGGCTTCACCTTTTCAGGAAGGAGTAATAGTACTGAGCAGCCTCAACAAAATTTGAATGAGTGAATGGTCTATATTGAACAGATATTAGTATAAGTGAGTATGAAGACACCACCACAAGTTATAAGAGTTAGTGAAAAACTGAAGTGGTCTTTAATCGGGGCTAGTAAATTAGTGATTGTTAAAAGAGGTTTCAAGGACATACTAATTATCTGTTATTTTTACTCCAGCTGCAGAAAGTTAGCCATTCACCTTGGCAAATTGATGAGGATGATGATAATGATGTTGATGATAAAAGAAAACACAATCCTTTTATTATTAATCATATTATTAATATTTTGCTCTTCCATTTCTAGATTCAAATATTATAATTACAATTGCTTGTGAATAATCAATGCTATAAGCAATCACAGTGCCATATTGTGGTTTTATCCTAGTTATATGTATAATTTATTTTAGTAGTTGAACATAAAAATGTACATTCATTGAGTTTTAATTCTCAATTTAAACCTACTTAAACTTAGGGAATTCCCTGGCAGTCCATTGGTTAAGATTTGCTTTCACTGCCTAGGTTCAATCCCTGGTCAGGGAATTAATATCTCTCAAACCATGTGGCACAGCCAAGAAAAGGAAAAATATTTCCCACTCCACCCTAAAAGTATTTAGACTTATAATAAAAGTAAATAAAATATTAAAATTTAATAAAGTGGCCTTGTTTATCAAGTACTAATAGCCACTTTTGCTGAATTTTAATTGTAAATATATACATTTTATTTAAAATTTTGAAATAAAAGATAAGTAAAAGATGATATGGCTTGACTAAGAAGAGTTTTCATTTACATTCAAATAGTTCTATATATTATGAAGCACCCTGAAAAAAAAAAAGTGAAATTTTAGTCTTAACAGTTGGCTCAACAACAGCAGCAACAACAACAAAAACTTGACTAAAATATATAATTTGATTTTGACCAAAGATAACTTTGTCAAACGTATTGATTATACAAATAAAACTGATTTGGTTATACCCAAACTTAATATTCAAATCATATATTCACACTTATTTAAATTTAAATTATGTGATAAATTTACTGATTCCATTTATATTATTCAAATCACCAAGATGTCATAGCCTTTCAAGCAGTTAATGGAAATTTTCTGTGTATTTTACAAATGACTTGTTATAAACTAAAGCTGTCTTTTTTCCCTAAATAGGTTTATATAACATTTAAAAAATCGTGTTAGTGTTCCGGTTTTGAGTATACACATACACACAATGAATATGTAAATTGGCATTTAACGCACTTTTAAGTTTTTAAAACAGATATATTTAATTGGGAAAAAGACACTCAATGAATTTAGTAATATTCGGCTGTATAGCTTATACATTTTAAAGTCCTGACAATATTACTATATTTTTTGCAATAATCCAGAGGCCATCAAGAGTTAGACTTTCTTTGTAAATAAATATTTTAAATAAACATTCCTGTTCACTCAGCTAGGAGGACTTTAGGTTAGCATGAATGCTAGAAATATAAGAATTGGGTGTGGGCATATATAAACAGAGTCCTCCACTTCTAAAGAAGAAAGGAATGTCATTTACTGTCTTGACTGCAAATCAGTGCTTTTAAGAAAATAACTGAGCCAGATTGCTTAGACTTTAATCCTGGCTTTTCTACTGATCTGTTAAAAGATATACTTAACCTTTTGATGAACATTTTCTTTAATGTGAAATGGTAATACTTAATTCCTATGATTGTTATAAGAACTAAATAAATTAATAATTATCAAACTCCTTGATCAGTGGAAGACATTTGTTAGGCTAGGTTAAACCATGAGAAATTGTCATTTTTTTATGATTTAAAAATGATTGCATAATAGCAGTTTTATACATCCCAACATAATAATACTGCTATTACCTGCCTGGCTAACTACTACTTATTATTTAAGATTCAGAGCAGTGATCACTTCCTCCCAGAGCCTTCCTATCCCTTTGCCCTCTCCGTTTCATGACTAAATTCAATTCCACTTCTCTTTCTTGCTCCCACAGTGCAGGATATTTACCTTTATTAAATCTTAAATAATGTATATTCTCTGTTTGTTTCTGGTCTTGAAATACCTTTTTCAAGATCATGCTTTTCCTTTCCATAATTCTAGCATGTATCACATATTTCATTATGCTAACATATCAAGATTATATTAGAAGTGTCAGTAGCAATACCAGCACAGAAATGTTCTTCTCTTATTGCCATATGTTTCACACCCACCCTGGGAGCCTACCCAGAAGCAATCCCCCAGCTCAGTTGTAGGCTTTTCTCTCCACACCAAAGGACAGCCTGTCAACCACTTTGGATGCAGGGACACAGCAAAGAGCAGATAGGCACCTGCTCTAAGTGAAGTGAAAGGGCAATGAAAGCGAGATTGATTCTGCCCTTAGAATGGCCTGCACAACAGTCCTCCAGAATGAATTTGCTATTTTCAAAAAGTAATTTTCCAGATATAAAATCCTGGCTAGAGGAGTAATAGGAGATTTGATGCACGGAGAGGGAGCTCATGGATTCCTCATGCAGATCCATCGTCCAAGACTGAGACAGATGCAACAGTCCTCAGACTTCTAATCTTGAGGATGTGCAGTTGCATTTCATTCTTAAAAGAACAAAAAGTCAAAGAAAGAACTCAAGGAAACAAGAAAGAATGAAAGAAAAGTAAGAAGGAAGGAAAGAAAGGAAGGAAGAGGAGAGAGAAAAAAAATCAAAATAAAAAGAAATGTAAAAAATACATTTAAAATTAACAAAATGAAAAAGAACTTTTAAAATCATGTGTGCATTTCATCTTACCATGAACACAAATATAGTATTGTGCTCAGAGAGCATGTTCTTGTCATTAAAAATTTGGTTTGAATAATGGATATGTTTTATTTCTGTAATTTTTATCAAATTACCTTCCTCTCTGCATTTCAGTTTCTTCAGCTGTAACATTGGTATTTTAATTAGAGTATCTACCTTATAAAGTTGTGAAGAATAAATTAATTAATGGTATAAATTATTTAATACAATTATTGGTGTGTAGTAACCGTTCCATAAAAGTTCGTTATTATGTAAAAGAAGTGTGCAAGTTCAGAATTAGGCATTTTATGTGTATTCATTTTAAAAATACAACAATCTTGAATGAGACTATCTTCATAGGCCATTATTCAAAGGCAATTTCAAAATTAGTGGGTTTTGACAGTCCTAGCAATTATTATTTTATTTTATTATAATCAATTAGAATTCTTATTTTAGAAAATATAAACATCAAAGAATTTAAATTCAAATTTGGTAAATGACTCTTTGGATAATGCGGAACTTTATATATAATGCCATACATTTAGAAGTTTAAGCAGGAAAGATGTTCATTTCTCTCTCACCTAACTCTGAAAGAGCCAAAACTGATATGAAAGTTCTACAGTGCTGGAGACCAGGTTCTCTCAACAATGGGCTCTGTCTTTCATATGACATTGTCTCTATCCATTCATTTGTTAAGACAAGTTATCATGCTTTAACAAATTAACCCTTAAATCCCGGAGGGTCAATATAAGAAAGTCATTGTCTGTAGCATCTCTGTAGCATATAATCAGCAAAGAGCTGTGCTCCACAGAGTCACTCGGAGGTGTGGGATGATGGGGATTCTGGTCTTATAGCACCAAAAAATGGAATATGAAGCTTCACTGGTCACCACTGCAGAGGGGAAGAAATACTACAGATTAGCACTTTCTCTTTTCCTGCCCAGGCCAGGAAGTGTTAGAGGTCACTCCCTCTCACAGTTTACTGAACAGAAGTAGTCATTTGGCCTTCCCAAACTATATAGGTTTGGGATATACTGAAAATACATGGAGTGTCTGGTGGATATTACTATCTCTGTCCCAGCTTACACTTCCAACATTACCACCACAGCTTCTTTCAACCAGAAGGAAGAGATTCAAAGAGAAGTGGAGTGTATGTTCCTTTCTTTCAAAGCCAAGATCTAAAACGTGTGCTCTCACTTCTATTCACAAGTCCTGGGCCAAATTTAGTGAGATGGCTGCAACTTCTTGCAAAGAAGACTAGGGGATATGGTCTTTATTCTGATAATCACATACCTTGCTAACACTGAAGGGTTCTATTACTTACAAAAAAAAAAAAAGAAAGAAAGAAAGGAGGAGAAGAAAATAAGTATTGAAAGAAAAGCTGCAACCTCAGCCACATTTGCAGACAAAACTGTATAATATCAGTTAAAGTCATAATAATTTGGAAAAGTGTTTGAATTTCTGGATTTGAAGTAAATAAAATTTCAGAATTCAAACTAATCTTGAAGTACTTCCTGTGTGTCTGGAGAATATTTTTTTAATAAGTAGAATGAATTGTAATCCATACTCATACTCACAAGGAATTTTTTTCTGAATTACCTAGGAGGCTTGCAATCTGCTAATGACAAAAATATTACAGGATATTGGTGAAATAAGGTTGAGTACAAATTTAAAAAAGAAGAAATACAGATTTATGGTTCATGGTTTGTCTTTCTGTGTAGTTTCAAGAGGAGAAGCCAGTCATCCATTTAACACTGTTCAGCAAAGTTTTGTTGGTTTCTTTTTTATTCCAAGAAAGGTTCAATCCTTTGAAAGAATTTGACATTTCCAAGAAATAATGTTCCAGTCTTGTAATTTTGTCAAAATAAACTTAAGAAGGATAGTTTCTAGTTGTGTTTTCCCCACACCTTTGGCATTATTTTTAAAGCACCCAATACAACCACTTCCAGAAGTCCTATGACCATTTGAATTTATCCTTGGGTATCATTTTAAAATATTCTTTACCATTGGCTACCTAAGGGTTGCATAAAAGCTAATTGGTGGAAATTATATTATTATGCTGATCTTTACAGCCTGAAATAATATATCTGTCACTGAATGTTTTCTACAATAAATCCACTTGCTTATTAGAGACAGCAATATTTCTCATTATAAATAAGTTCCTTGCAGACTAATTTACCATGCACTGGCTTCCTTTAAAATGCCACCTATCCTTGGAGAATAAGCGGATTATAAGTGTGTGCTGGTTAACAAAAGTAGCATTATATAATTCTAAGGCAGAATACAGAAATGGAGAATTTTTACACCCAGATGTTGGACCCAGTGTAGATAACTCTCCAAGTTTGCTCATGTCTCCCTTTCTGCTCTATGTTTGGAATGAGCCTCCAAAAAAATCACTTGGCATTATCTTCCTTCGGATAGGTTTAATCCTCTTGAGAGGAAGTCCCTCTGAACTCTAATGCCATGTCATGGTGTTCATGGCAACCTATCTACTTGGGCAACACTCTCAGCTTCAGGCTGTTGATCTGCTGTGTTATTCATTGACATGGATAGTATTTCACCTCACACGTTTACCCACACCAGTTGCTTTCTACCATGGCTTCCTTTGCCTCTAAGACACAAGGCACCACCAGATTTTTTGGATGTTTCCTCTGCTACTTTGAAATTGGCTTCCTAAGAAGATGCCCATGCCCACTAAGACTGAACTGAAAAATACTGGAACTCTAGGTATAAGAGCCCCATGGAGCAATTTGGTCAGTGGGAGATAATTAACAGAAATTTTCTGCACTGGTTCTCTCAGATACCCCTCACATTGAACAGTTGGCTATGCTTGCTACCTTTCTACAGCCAGCTCAGAAATGCACCCTCTTATGTGAGGTCCTCTTCTATCCTCATCTCATTTTCCTTCACTACATTTTTCCTGAGATTTCAATATTCCTCACCCATAAACTGTTAGCATATACATTTTCATTTCAGGCTCTATTTTAGAGAATCTAGGCTAAGAGGTCCATGAGTTAACTATGTTTAAATTGTTGAGAAGTTATATTTATTTTCCATTATTATTACATCCTTTCTTCTTTTCTCTCAATTATTTCCTATTTTTCCATTTTGTGTTAAGATTTTATAACTAACTTTATGCTATTCTACAAATTAGCAAGAGCAAAAATAAGTTTACATATATTTGGAGGAAAGACAAGTTATGCTGTTTTGTTGTTGTTGTTGTTGTTGTTGTTGTTGTTGTTTCGTTCGGTCAGTTCAGTCTCACAGTTATGTCTGACTCTTTTTGACTCCATGGACTGAAACGTATCAGGCTTCCCTGTCCATCACCAATTCCCAGAGCTTGCTGAAATCCATGCCCATTGAGTTGGTGAGCTATCCAACCATCTCATCCTCTGTCATCCTGTTTTCCTCCTGCCCTCAATCTTTCCCAGCATCAGGGTCTTTTCCAATGAGTCAGTTCTTTGCAACAGATGGCCAATGTATTGGAGTTTCAGCATCAGTCCTTCCAATGAATATTCAGGACTGATTTCCCTTAGGATTGATGGTTGGATCTCCATGCAGTCCAAGGGACTCTAAGAGTCTTCTCCAACATCACAGTTCAAAAGTATCAATTCTTTGGCACTCAGCTTTCTTTATAGCCCAACTCTCACATTCATACATGACTACTGGAAAAATCATAGCTTTTACTAGATGGACCTTTGTCGACAAATCAATGTCTCTGCTTTTTAATATGCTGTTTAGGTTTTTTTCCTTTGAAAGGAGATAATATCTTAAATTACCTCCAAATTTACACATACACACACACACACACACACACACACACACAGACATGATTACTCTCCATAGAGAAAAGCAGTTGGATATTATTTAGGAATTTGTTGTGGTCTTGACAGCCATGAGAAGTTATAGTTAATATACTTAACACACTAATCAGGCTTCCTTGATGGTTCAGTCAGTAAAGAATGCACATGCAATGCAAAAGACCTGCAATGCAGCAGACTTGGTTTAAATCCCTGGGTTGGGAAGATACCCTGGAGAAGGAAATGACAACCCACTCCAGTATTCTTGTCTGGGATATAACGAACAAAGGAACCTGGCAGGCTAAAGTCCTTGAGGTTGCAAGAGTTGGACACAACTTAACAACTAAACCACCACTAACAACACACTAATTTGTAATGAGATTTTTAAAATTTTATTTTAACTATAAGAATTTAATTGTAAACATATCAAATATGATTTTAGAGCTGAAAAACTTTCAGCACCTACCTAATCCACACTTTATCATATCAGGTTAAGCCTCAGCTAGAGGAAGTGACTTTTGCAAACACCTACACTCTAAAGTTCAGAAACTCAACTAAGACGTAGATCGTCTGAATCAAAGACCAATTATTTTAAGTCACTTGTATGCAGTTTGCTATAGGTCTTGGCCTAATATTTTCTTTGCTTCCCTAGCTAAGCAATAAAGAATCCACCTATCAATTCAGTAGACTCTATTCTGACCTGGATCAGGAAGATACCCTGAAGGAAGAAATGGTAACCCACTCCAGTATTCTTGCTTCGAAAATCCCATGGACAGATAGCCTGGTGGGCTATAATCCATGGAGTTACAAAAGAGTCAGACATGACCTAATGACAGCAACGTTTTATCTACTTTGACTTTTTGAAAATAGAACTAGAAAGGAGAAATTTAAAAATAAACAGTAAAAAAAAAAAATCTCAGTTCAGTACGGTTCAGTGGTTCAGTCATGTCTGACTCTATGCAACCCCATGGACTGCAGCACACCAGATTTCCCTGTCCATCACCAACACCCACAGCTTTCTCAGACTGGTATCCACTGAGTTGGTGATGCCATCCAACCATCTCATCCTCTGTCATCCCCTTCTCCTCCTGCCTTCAATCTTTCTCAGCATGAGGGTCTTTTCCAGTGAGTAAGTTCTTCGCATCAGGTGGCCAAAGTATTGGAGTTTCAGCTTCAGCACCAGTCCTTCTAATGAATATTCAGGACTGATTTCCTTTAGGATGGACTTGTTGGATCTCCTTGCAGTCCAAGGGACTCTCAAGAGTCTTCTCCAACACCACAGTACAAAAGCATGAGTTCTTCTGCACTCAGCTTTCCTTATAGTCCAACTCTCACATCCATACACAACTACTGGAAAAACCATAGCTTTGACTAGATGGATCTTTATTGGAAAAGTAATGTCTCTACTTTTTAATATGCTGTCTAGTTTGGTCATAGCTTGTCTTCCAAGGAGAAAGCATCTTTTAATTTCATGGCTGCAGTCACCATCTGCAGTAATTTTGGAGATAGATTAAATAAATAAACAAAGTCTGTCACTGTTTCCATTGTTTCCCTATCCATTTGTCATAAAGTGATGTGACCGGATGCCATGGTCTTCATTTTCTGAATGCTGAGTTTTAAGCCAATTTTCCCACTGTCCTCCTTCACTTCATCAAGAGGCTCTTTAGTTCTTCTGTGCTTTTTGCTATAAGGGTGGTATCTGCATATCTGAGGTTATTGATATTTCTCCTGGCAATCTTGATTCCAGCTTGTGATTTCTCCAGCCCAGCATTTCTCATGATGTACTCTGCATATAAGTTAAATAAGCAGGGTGACAATATGCAGCCTTGATGTACTCCTTTCCCTATTTGGAACCAGTCTGTTGTTCTATGCCCAGTTCTAACTGTTGCTTCTTGACCTGCATACACATTTCTCAGGAGGCAGGTAATATGTTCTGGTATTTCCATCTCATTAAGAATTTTCCAGTTTGTTGTGATCTACACAGTCACAGGCTTTGGTGTAGTCAATAAAGGAGAAATAGATATATTTCTTGAACTCTCTTGCTTTTTTGATGATCCAGTGGATATTGGCAATATGATCTCTGGTTCCACTGCCATTTCTAAATGCAGCTTGAATATCTTTAAGTTCACGGTTTACATACTGTTGAAGATTGGCTTGGAGAATTTTAAGCATTATTTTGATAGTGTGTGGGATGAGTACAGTTGTGTGATAGTTTGAACATTCTTTGGCATTGCCTTTCTTTGGGATTGAAATGAAAACTGATCTTTTCCAGTCCTGTGGCCACTGCTGAGTTTTCCAAATTTGCTGACATATTGAGTGCAGCACTTTCACAGCATCATCTTCTAGGATTTGAAATAGCTCAACTGGAATTCCATCACCTCCACTAGCTTTGTTCATAGTGATGCTTCGTAATGCCCACTTGACTTCGCATCCCAGGATGTCTGGCTCTAGGTGAGTGATCATTCCATCTAAGGAACTGAAAGTTACACTTTTAAAAGCCTTGTTAAAGTGACAGATATTATTTACTTCTCCTTTTACAGAAATGGCTCATAAATTCTGTTTCTTAACTATGTGCTCTAGAAGAGAAGATTGTAGCTTCTAAATTATGTAGAAGACTGTAACTTCTAAATTCGTGACTTTCTAGAGGTAAAAGCTTTAATCCATAGAGAATGAGGCTATTGGCAGTAATTGAGATATTCTGACTTACACTCCTCTGGAATATTTTAGGAAAGTTGTTTTTTTTTTAACCCATTCTTGTACTCTGAGTGAAAGATGATTTTCAGCAAATCTACCATATGTAGATAATGAATCAAGAAATTAGGGAACCAAATTTCTGCTTGCTTGTGCATGTTCTTTAGCTGTGAGGAGTATGCGCAACACTAGCCATATTTAAATTTTATATTGCTTATTTTTCTTTATAAAACTAATTTTTTAATTTAAAAATAAATCATAGAAATGATATGAAAAATAGACAATACAATTACGCAAAAAGATGGAATGGCTTCCCTGATGCTCAGCAGCAAGAAATCTGCCTGCAATGAAAGAGACATGGGTTCCATTTCTGAGTTGGGAAGATACCCTAGAGGAAGAAAGGGCAACCCACTCCAGTATTCTTGCCTGGAAATTCCCATGGACAGAGGAGCCTGGGGGTTATAGTTCATGGGGTCGCAAAATAGTTGAATATGACTTAGCAACTAAACAACATCCAGAACAACAACAATCTCACAATCCAAAATTAAACAGTATTAAAATTTGGAGTGTATCTTTCCAGACATTTTAAATTTATGTATATTTACTAATACTTACAAATTACAGTTTAACTAAAAATACAGATTTTATCCTGATTCTTTTCTTTAAAATACCTAAGGTACATAGCCCCAAGTCTGAATATTCCTTGATAAATTCATGCTAAATTTTTCAAAAATATCCCAGTTTATACAATATAGCTAAATAAAAAATATATATAAATAATTTGACACTGTGCTTATGGCATTGAGAACCTATCCAGAGAAAGAGGATGCTGTCAAATATTTTACTTTTAGATATGTAAGCATTTTATTTAATTGGTTAAAGGGTTTTTTGTGTATAAAATATTTCTTTAAAAACAATGTATGTACCAAATGTGAAAAAATGATTTCTCCATTGAAAATAATAACACTTGCTGATTGGGAATTTTTACTGTGTGACCAACATTGTGCTAAGTATTTGAACTGAATTAACTTACTTATTCCCCAAACAACTTAATGATACCATCCTAATGCTCATTTTACAGATATGGCTATCCAGTCTCAGGAAAGCTATTTTCTTCCAAAAATCAAACAGCTAGATATCTAGATTCTGTCAGAATTTGCATACAGCTCCAGAATTCACTTTATTCTAGAATCCATACTCTTAGTTATATACTGCTTTTAATTAATAATAATAATAGTGATAATAACAACATAATATCTTTTCAGTAAGAATGTGTTCTCTTTGCAATTATTTATACCACCCTTTCCTCTCTCAACTTTCATGAATAGTAATTGATAGTATAAAACTAATTATATGTATGTTGTATATAAAGTACATAAATCCTTGAGTTAACTTAGTGAAAAATTACTAAGATAATTTTAATGCATTGTTATATTAACTTTGCAATCTGATTTTACTGCCAAAGATGAAATTTTTTTAGCACAAAAATGATATTTCAGAGAGACCCTTTTATCTTTTGCTGGAAAATACTTATAAAAACAATTTTAAAAGGCCGTGACCTGTTCTCTATCTTTAAGTACATAATCTTAAAATTTTAGCATGTTGAATAATTTCAAGTAGTGTTTCATTGTTAAAAAAATAGATTCAACAATCTTTGCATTACATCAATTGAAACATGTGTCTCAGTTCCCTCTATTAATAAAGAAATAGCTTGTTATTCTTAAGAGAACTTGAGCCAATCTGGCATGAGTAAAAAGGGGAATTTTTTTGGCTAACATAACAGAAGACCAGAGGTAAGGTTGCCTTCAGGCAAAGCTTGATGTACTGGCATAAATGAGATCCTTAGCATCTGTTTTCTCCCCACTACTTGGCTCAGATTGACTCAATGTTTTGGCTCCACTCTCCAACAGGCTCAGAAAAACCAGTTGTAGAAGGTCAAAACTTTAGATTCTTTTACTCCAATTTCCTTCAGAAGGCATGCTGTTCTCTCCATAGAATTCCCAGGGAAATCTTATGTCTTATTGGTTTAAATTATATATAAACTCTGAACACAAACCTATGACAGGAGAATATTAATCACCAATTGGTATAAGGTCAGATCACATCATACCCTCTGTCTTATGTCAGGTTCCTTTGTAAGTGAGTAGGACAGTATTCCTAGAAGGAACCAGAAAGGAAGACAGGAATGGGAAGGAAAACAAGCTAGAATGTGATTTTAGGTTGGGTTATATTTCAGTAACTGTCCAGAAAAGTATGTCTTCAGTTTTTCCCTGCATGGAAAGCTAGTGTGTAGTTTATTCCTATACTTTCCAACAGCTGGTCTTGGATAAACATTAACTCCAGACCTTCTGTGCACGAGGGCAGAATGTATCCAAAGTCCTGAGGGCAGTCTTCTAAAGAGGAGTCTTGAATTCAGGCCACTAGGAGCACATGCTCGTGGAAGTCATACAGGGACACATGGAAATTGGAAAGGAATGGAACAACAGTGTTCCCTACAATACAAACTCCAAAGTCAAGTGGTAGCTGGAGCTCTGACCCTCATGAAAACCAGGATTTAATACAGAAGAAATTAGTGCTGAGTAACACAAAACAAGAGATTCTCCAAACTAGATTTTGGAAATGACCCAGAAAAACTTTTTAGTATAATATTGGTTAATTGTTTAATGTTTAAAATCTTGATTTTATGTTTTAAAGGTGTGTGTGTAGAGCTAAGTCATTTCAGTCATGTCCCATTCTTTGTGACCCAATAGGCTCCTCTGTCTGTGGGATACTCCAGGCAAGAATACTGGAATGGGTTGCCATGTTGTCCTCCAGAGGATTTTCCTGACCCAGGGATTGAAGCCATGTCTCTTATGTCTCCTGCACTAGCAGGCAGGTTCTTTTCCACTAGCACCACCCGGGAAGCCCATTTGAAAGGCAATGTTAGTAAATTAAGGAGCCATTGTGGAACGGAACAAGCGTAACATTTAGTAAGAAGTTTTAGTTTCAGCCTTCAGTATAGAGTATAAATTTGGACAGTTAATTAACCTTTTTGAACCCCAGTTTCCTTACTTGCAAAGTGAGAGTTAAAATAAGACATCCATCACTAGCCATAATGGAGACCAAATGAGGTAATAAATGCAAAAGATGTTTTGTAACTGTGATAATGCTCAGTATGTTAATGGTTCCACCTTGCCCATTAGTGTGTGAATTTCTGAAGGCCAAGACCTTATCTCCTCAACTATTCTCGGTGTTTAGCCTAATGCCTACACTTAATTTACATTCCTTGGAGAATTAATAAGAAAATATATATTTGACAGGCAAGATTTTTGCTTTGGTAGCTATGTGCTTGTAGGCATGATTGTCTTATACAAATAAATTTTGCTTTGATATAAATATAATAACATATTTCATATTTTTAGAGGCCATGCTACATACTTTATAATGAGAAGCAACAAAGATTATGAGGCAAGCTTTTTCTGTCTCATGTCCCCTTGTCTTAACTATTTATAAACTTTTGTTTTATTGAGCAGGAATTAAGTAGGTATAAATTCCAAACATTCAAACTAACTAGCAGCCATTTGTGGTCAGAATAGTCTGATTCCTTCAGAAACCTGAACTTGCATGTGTCTGGAATGAAACTATCAGTGCTTTGCAGAATTAAATTTGTCATTGATATTTTGATGCCATCTCCTTTTCTTAAGGAGAGGTGGAAAATATGAGGGGTGGTGTGTTTGTGAGAGAAAGAGATTTAGGTAAAAGAGATTTCAGGATATAAGTGTGACGTTGTCTAGACTTCAGAACTAGGCTACCTTGATTTGTTATTTCAGGTTTGTTCATCAATTTCTTCATCTATAAAAGAAGGTAATAGTATTGCTCTGGTAGTTTGTGGTGAGTACTAACTGTTTTAATACAGATAATATATTTTATCAAAGCAAATCCCTTGTTTTATGCTGTTATGTTTATTGTTACCTTAATATTCAGTTCAGTTCAGTTCAGTTGCTCAGTCGTGTCTGACTCTTTGCAACCCCATGAATCGCAGCACGCCTCCCTGTCCATTACCAACTCTAGAGTTCACTCAGACTCACGTCCATCGAGTCGGTGATGCCATCCAGCCATCTCATCCTCTGTCGTCCCCTTTTCCTCCTGCCCCCAATCCGTCCCAGCATCAGTCTTTTCCAATGAGTCAACTCTTCGCATGAGGTGGCCAAAGTACTGGAGTTTCAGCTTTAGCATCAGTCCTTCCAAAGAGCACCCAGGACTGATCTCCTTTAGAATGGACTGGTTGGATCTCCTTGCAGTCCAAGGGACTCTCAAGAGTCTTCTCCAACACCACCGTTCAAAAGCATCAATTCTTTGGCGCTCAGCTTTCTTCACAGTCCAACTCTCAGATCCATACATGACTACTGGAAAAACCATACCCTTGACTAGACGGACCTTTGTTGGCAAAGTAATGTCTGCTTTTGAATATGCTATCTAGGTTGGTCATAACTTTTCTTCCAAGGAGTAAGCATCTTTTAATTACCAATGGTTAAAAGACACTCAGGACACTGTAGAGAGTCCATGTATATTAACTGCAGAATACATAAGCACCTGTAAGGGTAAATATACATTTAAAATATGAGGCTTAATTCTCCATTTTAACAATAAGGGCTAAGAATTCCCTCCCCTCCCTTTTCTTAGACTAGTTGCTTTAGAAAATTTGTAAGTTCTTTCTCTGTCTGTTTGAAATGTATATTGTTGTTGAGTCATTAAGTCATGTTGGACTCTTTGCAACCCTGCGAACTGCAGCACGCCTGGCTTCCCTGTCCGACACTGTCTCCTGTAGTTTGATCAGACTCATGTTCATTGAGTGATGCCATCTAACCATCTCATCCTCTGCTGCCCCCTCTCCTCCTGCCCTCAATCTTTCCCAGCATCAGGGTCTTTTCCAAACAATTGGCTCTTGGCATCAGCTGACCAAAGTATTGGAGCTTCAACTTCAGCATCAGTCCTTCCAATGAATATTCAGGTTTGATTTCCTTTCGGATTGACTGGTTTAATCTCCTCACTGTCCAAGGGACTCTCAAGTCTTCCCCATCATCATAATTCATGTAAAACATTTTAAAAGCTAAAGAAACCTTTTGTTTGTAATTAGAATACTCAGGAATAGCTTTCTCAAGGACCTGGAAACCATCTCATTGAAATGTAAACTCAAGGAAGATAGAATTTCTCACTTTCTATGGGAGAATAAGAGCTTAACTTCAGCTGGCTTCTTGTTGCTAAAGTGTCTCCTGTTATAATGATATGAAATGTTTATTTTTCTTTTGATTTTATCTAATTATTCCCTGGTGGCTCAGAGGTTAAAACTTCTGCCTCCAATGCGGGAGACCTGGGTTCAATCCCTGGGTCGGGAAGATCCCCTGGAGAAGGAAATGGCAACCCACTCCAGTATTCTTGCCTGGAGAATCCCCCGGATGGAGGAACCTGGTAGGCTACAGTCCATGGGGTGGCAAATAAACTAATAGATAGTAACTCCAATTACCAGGTTTCATATTGTAGGCAGTCACACCGTGTGTGACTAATGATGCTGTCAAGTCCCTCTATTGTTTATCTTGAGAATATCTATGCAATGGATTATATCTGCTTAGCTATAAAAAAGGTTGAGATTTCTTTCTGTCTTGGAACCTCCTTAACATATTGCCTGTGATACATATCACATTCTGATAATTCTTACTCAATAATAAGCTGTTTTCTTTTCTATTATATTTATGAAGAAACTTTCTAAATTGATAGATTTTGTTTTCAATTGTATTTTGCCAAATGCCTTCTCTTTCTATATGGACCAAGAGATACACAAGCATTTATACCTATAGAGAAAGGAAGGGTGACAACTGGTAAAGAAGTTCTTGATTTCTCCTTTACAACTAACAGTTTAATTGCTTTGAGTGTCAGTTTAATCATCATTAAAATGGGGATAACAACACCCACTTCACTGGGTTGCTATACTTCGTTAACTTTGTTGTTCTTCTTTTTTTTTTTAGTTAACTTTGTGATGTAATGTGTTAGTCTTATTTCACTAACATTCTGCTGTAGACTTTCTGTCATCAATATTTGTTTATTTTCAGTCATCACAATCTATGAGTATCACCAAATTTCTTGGTTTCATTAAGGATTGTTGTTTAGTAGTGTCCAGCTCATTATAACCACATGGACTATAGCCTGCCAGGCTCCTCTGTCAATGGGATTTTCCAGACAAGAATATTAGAGTGGATTGTCACTTCTTTCTCCAGGGGATCTTCCAGACCCAACGACCAAACCAATGTCTCCTGCTTTGAAGGCAGATTCCTTACCACTGAGCCACTTGAGAAGATCTTCTGCTTATAATTTATGATTGTGACTAGTCAAGGTAACACCAAAACCATTGGTAAAGGAAAGATCAAAATGAATGTAAAAATGTTAAAAAAGATCTCTACATTAATTTAAAAAATCTTCAAGAAGCTACTTCAACAAGAAAACAAGCCTAAACACATTAGAAAAATGGACCAAGACAATGAATAATCAATTTACAGAAAAAAGACAATGGCTAAAACTATGTAAAAAGACAGTCAGTTATCCTAGTAAATAGAAATGGCAAATTAAGACCACAGTGTTATATTCTCAATCAGACTGGCAAACATAGATAAATATCAAGGGTTGTGTATTCTGTGAAAATATAGTAACCAGTGTGCCTACCTTTTGGAATGAAGACTGGTACAGCTATTTTGGAGAGTACTTTAACAAAGTGTAAAGAAAGAAATGTAAATATATAGCATGACCCAGCAGTTCCACTCCATATCCAAACATAAATGAGCTCAAAAGGGAAATTTGCAGAATGTTTGCTGCAGTATTGTTTGCACAAGCAGAAAACTGGAAACAATTTGGATGTCTCAACAAAGAGAACAGTTAAATAAAATGCAGTTGCCTTGTACTATAGGATAGACTGAAGTAGTATCAGTTCAATGCAATAAAAATATTTATACACTAATGTTAACTGACTTTAAAAATGCAATATCAAGGTAAAAATTAAGATATGAAAAATAGAGCTATGACACAATGCAACATATATAGAGGCAAAATATATAGAGATGAGTTAAAATTTCAGTTTCTGGAACCAGATAATCTGAGTATGATATATTGTTAGGTGTGTAACCAAAGCAAATTACATAACTTCTCTGCTTCTATTTCCTCAGTTTCCTGTAAACAGAGGAGAAAATAATAGTACCTGCAATAAAATATTGAAAAAAAGATTTACTGAGCATGGCTCTGCCCATCAGAACAAGACCCAGTTTCCCCCTCAGTCAGTCTCTCTCATCAGGAATATTCCATAAGCCTCTTATCCCTCTCCATCAAAGGATGGACAGACTGAAAACCATGATCACAGAAAATTAACCAATCTGACCACATGGACCACAGCCTTGTCTAACTCAATGAAACTATGAGCCATGCCATGTAGGGCCACCCAAGATGGATGGGTCATGGTGGAGAGTTCTGACAAAACATGGTCCACTGGAGAAGGGAATGGCAAACCACTTCAGTATCCTTGCTCTGAGAACCCCATGAATAGTATGAAAATGCAAAAAGATAGGACACTGAAAGATGAGCTCCCCAGGTCGGTAGGTCCCCAGTATGCTACTGAAGATGAGTGGAGAAATAACTCCAGAAAGAACGAAGAGACAGAGCCAAAGTAAAAACAACACCCAAGTGTGGATGTGACTGGTGATGGAAGTAAAGCCCAATGACACAAACAACGTATTACATAGGAACCTAGAATGTTAGTTCCATGAATCAAGGCATATAGGAAGTGATCAAACAGGAAATGGCAAGAGTGAACAATGACATTTTAGGAATCAGCAAACTAAAATGGACTGGAATGGGTGAATTTAACTCAGATGACCATTATATCTACCACTGGCAAGAATCCCTTAGAAGAAATGGAGTAGCCATCACAGTCAACAAAAGAGTCCGAAATGAATTACTTGGATACAGTCTCAAAAATGACAGAATGAACTTTGTTCGTTTCCAGGGCAAGCCATTCAGTATCACAGTAATCCAAGTCAATGCTCCGAAGAGTAATGCTGAAGAAGTTGAAGTTAACGGTTCTATGAAGACATACAAGATCTTCTAAAGCTAACACTCAGAAAAGATGTCTTTTTCATTATAGGGGACTGAAATGCAAAATAATAAGTTAAGAGATGCCTAGAGTAACAGGCAAATTTGGCCTTGGAGTACAGAATGAAGAAAGGCAAAGGTTAATAGAGTTTTGCCAAGAGAATGCACTGGTCATAGCAAACATCCTCGTCCAACAACGCAAGAGAAAACTCTACACATGGATATCACCAGACTGTCAATACTGAAATCAGATTCATTATATTATTTGCAGCCAGAGATGGAGAAGCTCTATACTGTCAGCAAATATAAGATGGGGACCTGACTGTGGCTCAGATCATAAACTCCTTATTGCCAAAAGCAGACCTAAACTGAAGAAAATAGGGAAAACCACTAGACCATTCAGGTATGATCTAAATCAAATCCCTTATGATTATACAGTGGAAGTGAGAAATAGATTCAAGGATTTAGATCTGATATAAAGAGTGCCTGAAGAACTATGTTAGAGGTTCGTGACATTGTACAGGAGGCAGGGATCAAGACCATCCCCAAGAAAAAGAAATACAAAAATGCAAAATGGTTGTCTGAGGAGGTCTTACAAATAGCTGAGAAAAGAAGAGAAGTGAAAGGCAAAAGACAAAAGGAAAGATATACCTATTTGAATGCAGAGTTCCAAAGAATAGCAAGGAGAGATAAGAAATCCTTCCTCAGTGATCAATACAAAGAAATAGAGGAAAACAATAGAATGAGAAAGACTAGACATCTCTTCAAGAAAATTAGAGATACCAAGGGAACATTTCATGCAAAGATGGGCTCAATAAAGGACAGAAATGGTATTAACCTAACAGAAGCAGAAGATGTTAAGACGAGGTGGCAAGAATACACAGAAGAACTATGCAAAAAATCTTCACAACCCAGAAAATCACAATGGAGTGATCACTCACCTAGAGCCAGATATCCTGGAATGTGAAGTCAAGCGGGCCTTAGGAAACATCACTATGAACAAAGCTAGTGGAGGTGATGGAAATCCAGTTGAGCTATTTCAAATCCTAGAAGATGATGCTGTAAAAGTGCTGCACTCAATATGCCAGCAAATTTG
The DNA here is from genome assembly GCF_042477335.2 of Ovis canadensis. Lineage (NCBI taxonomy): Eukaryota > Metazoa > Chordata > Mammalia > Artiodactyla > Bovidae > Ovis > Ovis canadensis. The sequence continues at coordinate 80,902,926 of NC_091250.1, forward strand.
GAAATTTCAACAGTAGCCACAGGACTGGAAAATGTCAGTTTTCATTCCAATCAAATGCAATGCCAAAGAATGCTCAAACTACCGCACAATTGCACTCATCACACATGCTAGCAAAGTAATGCTCAAAATTCTCCAAGCCATGCTTCAACAGTACGTGAACCATGAAATTCCAGGTGTTCAAGCTGCATTTAGAAATGACAGAGGAACCAGAGATCAAATTGCCAACATGCTTGGATCATCAAAAAAGCAATAGATGTCTAGAAAAAAAATCTATTTCAGCGTTATTGACTATGCCAAAGCCTGTGACTATGTGGATCACAACAAACTGTGGAAAATTCTTAATGAGATGGGAATACCAGACCACCTGACCTGCCTCCTGAAGAAATCTGTATGCAGGTCAGGAAGCAACAGTCAGAACGTGACATAGAACAACAGACTGTTTCCAAATACATCTAGGCTGTATGTTATCACCCTGCTTATTTAACTTATATGCAGAGTACATCACAAGAAAGGCTGTGTTTGATGAAACACAAGCTGGAATCAAGATTGCCAGCAGAAATATCAATAACCTCAGATATGCAGAAGACACCACCCTTATGGCAGAAAGCAAAGAAGTAAAGAGCCTCTTGATGAAAGTGAAAGAGAGTGAAAAAATTGGCTTAAATCTCAACATTCAGAAAACTAAGTTCATGGAATCTGGTCCCATCATTTAATGAAATAGATGGGGAAAAATGTAATCAGTGACAGACTTTATTTTGGGGGGCTCAAAAATTGCTGCAGATGGTGACTGAAACCATGAAATTAAGACACTTGCTCCTTGTAAGAAAAGCTATAACCAACCTAGGCACTATATTAAAAAACAGAGACATTACTTTGCCAACAAAGTTCCTTCTTGTCAAATCTATGGTTTTCCAGTAGTCATGTATGGATGTGAGAGTTGGACTATAAAGAAAGCTGAGCACCAAAGAATTGATGCTTTTGAACTGTGGTGTGGAGAAGACTCTTGCGAGTCCTTTGGAATGCAGTTACAACCAGTCCATCCTGAAGGAAAGGAAATCAGTCCTGAATATTCATTGGAAGGACTGATGCTGTAGCTGAAACTCCAATATTTAGCCATCTGATGTGAAGAACTGACTAATTTGAAATGACCCTGATGCTGGGAAAAATTGATGGCAGGAGAACAGGATGACAGAGGATGAGATGGTTGGATGGCATCACCAACTCAACAGATATGAGTTTGAGTAAGCTCCAGGAGTTGGTGATGAACAGGGCAGCCTGGTGTGCTACAGTCCTTGGGATTGCAGAGTCGGACACCATTGAGGAAGTAAATTGAAATTAACACCATAAAAGTTGTTGTAAAAATTAAATACATCAATATATGAAAAACACTTTGAAGAGTGCTTCACCCATATTAAGACCTGAAAAATTCTTGAAACTATTATTTGTTTTAAGATGTATTTAAAACATATGCATGTATCTATCAGTATTATATATTTTTGAAAATATCTGAGTGTTTCCCTGATAATATATGAAAGTGAAAATCTAGGTAAAGAGAGGATGGTATAAAATAAGATAAAATTTAGAAAATAAATAAAATATAAAATTTAAGAGAAGTTTTGCAAATATTGGTTTTAATAGAATCCCATGAATGGAGGAACATGATGAACAGAACTATCCTCAGTTGAAATCTTAACAAAACATCTGCTATTTTAACTCAACTCTATTCAGGCTTTTCCACAACAACTTGTCAGTTGGAATAAAATTTTTGCAAAAGCTCTTAACAGAAAAATTCACATTTGATTGTATTTCAAGTGAGTAATATCCTAAAACCTTATAGGAAATAATATAAAGACATTCTATCAAAATTCGATGCTCCTCAATCTCAACACAACAGTATATACACAGGTATATCTGATTGTAAAATAAATTATTTTCTGGTTTGTAGAAAGGAAAGGGGAAATTGAATTTTCCCTGCTAGTGTACAGGCAACTACTCCTTTTTAATAGCTTTAACCCTAGCAAGTATAAACACACCTGGCACTTAGTAGGTTCTCAATTATTATCTGTTGAGTTGATGAACAGTTATAAGCAGAGATATCCACCCCTCTCAGACTAGTGGGCTTGTTTGTGTGTTTGTTTTTTTGCTTATTGAAGAGCTTATTCTCTCCTGGGGATCCAATGAGCATTGCTTCATGAATAAGAAGTTGCCTCCTAATGCTTTACTATCCCTGTATCTTCATGCCTGTGCTGAGTTGCCCAATAAATGAAGCCTGACAGATGCAGATGCCATTCCTTTCTGTCCCCAGGCCAGTGACAGTAACCCTGGTAACATGTTAGAAGTCTTTGGATGCAATGTACAGAATTAGCATTTTGTTTTCTGTTTTAAGGCCACTATCTAAAATGGATAAAGTGAGGCCTTGGGCCTGAATTTAACTGCTCCCCACTTCCTCCTCTCTGTCAAGTGTAAAAACAGATTGATGAGACTTCTACAACAGTGTTTACATTATGCCCTCATTTCATCCTGGACTCATTGGGAAATATAACAACTTATTAAATCTCCAGAAGCACCTTCTCCAGGTTAGACAAGATTCTATAGTCACTATGATTTCCTGTGTGCATGCACATGCTCAGTTGTTCAGTCATGTCTGACTATGACCCCATGGACTGTTGCCCATCAGGCTCCTCTGTCCATGGAATTTTCCAAGCAAGAATACCTGAGCCAGTTGCAATGTCCTACTTCAGGAGATCTTCCCAGCCCAGGAATCAAGCCCTCGTCTCCTCAGTTCATTTCAGTCACTCAGTCGTGTCCGACTCTTTGCGACCCCATGAATCACAGCATGCCAGGCCTCCCTGTCTCTCACCAACTCCCAGAGTTCCACTCAAATTCATGTCCATCGAGTCAGTGATGCCATCCAGTCATCTCATCCTCTGTCGTCTCCTTCTCCTCCTGCCCCCAATCCCTCCCAGCATCAGAGTCTTTTCCAATGAGTCAACTCTTTGCATGAGGTGGTCAAAGGACTGGAACTTCAGCTTTAGCATCATTCCTTCCAAAGAACACCCAAGACTGATCTCCTTTAGAATTGACTGGTTGGATCTCCTTGCAGTCCAAGGGACTCTCAAGAGTCTTCTCCAACACCACATTTAAAAAGCAGCAATTCTTCAGCGCTCAGCCTTCTTCACAGTCCAACTCTCACATCCGTACATGACTTCTGGAAAAACCATAGCCTTGACTAAACGGACCTTAGTTGGCATAGTAATGTCTCTGCTTTTGAATATACTATCTAGGTTGGTCATTACTTTTCTTCCAAGGAGTAAGCGTCTTTTAATTTCATGGCTGCAGTCACCATCTGCAGTGATCTTGAAGCCCACAAAAATAAAGTCTGACACTGTTTCCACTGTTTCCCCATCTATTTCCCATGAAGTGATGGGACCAGATGCCATGATCTTCATTTTCTGAATGTTGAGCTTTAAGCCAACTTTGTCACTCTCCTCTTTCACTTTCCTCAAGAGGCTTTTTAGTTCCTCTTAACTTCCTGCCATAAGGGTGGTGTCATCTGCATATCTGAGGTTATTGATCTTTCTCCCAGCAATCTTGATTCCAGCTTGTGTTTCTTCCAGTCCAGCATTTCTCTTGATGCACTCTGCATATAAGTTAAATAAGCAGGGTGACAATATACAGCCTTGACGTTCTCCTTTTCCTCTTTGGAACCAATGTGTTGTTCCATATCCAGTTCTAAGTGTTGCTTCCTGACCTGCATACAGATTTCTCAAGAGGCAAGTCAGGTGGTCTGGTATTCCCATCTCTTGAAGAATTTCCCACAGTTTTGGATTTTTACTATTGCACCACCTGGGAAGCCACTATGAAATCAGTGGGCCTTAATCTCTTCCCTCACTCCCCACCAACCTCAGTTGTGCTTAGGGTTCCTATGGTAGATACCAGCTCCCAGACCAGTGCCATTAGATATTTCATGACTGTGAATCACACCAAAGACTTTTTCCCCCACATCTGTGGGTTCAGTATTCAGGTCCTGGTGCTGTCAGTTAAAATTTAAACTCCCAAGCCACATCCTTCTTCCTGCCTGCCCGATTCACATACTGACTTGTGATTGGGAGTCTGCATGTAACATGACAAATTTTCTCTGTGAATGTATTTGCTAAAATTTTCATTTAAATTTTCAAAGATAAGCAATCCCAACAGAACTCTGATTGCTAATTAAAGTAGAACATATGCCAATGAATACATTTATCTTGATATGTAACTATAATAAGCAACATTTTTCTCTAATGAGAATAATCATTGTCCCTGGTATTTGAAGGAGAAAACTTCAGAGAGTCTCCCCATTACAAGTCACTCCAAAACAACATAATAATAAAATATTGCTTTGTACTGTATAAAATATGTCAACATTAACAGTCCTTTTTTCTCTCATCTTACTCTTCCTATGCATTTATTAAAACTGTTAAAATAGTTTTGAAAATTTTTTATTGCCTAAATCTGATCAATAATAGATTTACCATAAATGCCCTCAATACTATTTATAGAATGCTGGCAATGATACAATTACAGTGAGGGTTAATAAGTTTTGATGTTGAATAATCATATCTTAGTATCAACAGAAAGTGTTAAAAGCATATCTTAATTTCTCTCACAGTAGATAGTAGAATCACTTACAACTAAGGTTTGCTATGAGAGTTTAATTTGACATGGACTAAGTGCTTAATATCCTGATGCTGGGAAAGATTGATGCAAAAGGGGAAAAGGGTGGCAGAGGATGAGATGATTAGATAGCATCAATGAACATGAATTTGAGCAAACTCTAGGAGACTGTGAAGGACAGGGAAGCCTTGCGTGCTGCAGTCCATGGGTTCACAAAGAGTCAGACATGACAACAACTGAACAACAACATGTTATATATAATTATCAGTACATACTATCCTGCTATACATTGTGTAAGAGAAAATATTCAGCACAACTTTATGTTATGATACAAAAACAAAAAATGTATAATGTGATGTTAACTGTATTCATTCAGGAGTTGTATATTTGATAATAGTAGGGGAGAATATTTACAACTCCCTGTGAGTTTTCATTGAAGCTGGCCATCTAAACATTCTATCTGGGAAGACACTATTTAGGGCTTTAGAGCTGACATTTCAGAACAAGCTATCCTCTGACATCTCTTGTGGTGGGCATAAAACTGGTCATAAAACACAATGCGATCACATCATGCTATGTAGAAGAAAATAACATGCTCCACTGTTTGCCACATTGGAGTATTTATTGTAATTTGCCCTTTCTTCTAAAACCAAGGTCAGCATTTTCAGTAATCAGGATGGATGTTACTTTGATTTTTTTTTCTTCTTTTCTGTTGAGAGGTGTAAGTTGTACCTTTTATATTGATATTAGTTATATAGCTTTTGCTTCCTGTATAAGAATCCAAGCTGGAAGAGTTTATTTTATGCACTGGCTTGTTTATTTGATATGCATTGCAAATTATTCTGTCACCATATTATCTACTAAATCATATCACTTGATGTTCACAGGGCACTTGCTACTCAAGATTGCAAACAGATAATTCATGGGAAGTCAGGGAATCTCTATGAAATAGTACACTCAATGTTTATGAATAATGAAATTTCAAAAAATATATATTTGATATCTTTGAATTTCACTCCTGAGAGAATAAAAGTCAAATGAGATTTTTTCAGGTCATTTTGAACAGATATAGTTTCATTTTATCAAAGCTAGATCTATATATCAAGTTGGAGTGCACGGTGAATTTAGAAGAGATTCTTTTGTTCATATTCCCTGTATCTTCTGGAAGATGCTTGCTTTTCTATATAATTTAAAATATCTCAAACATCTGAATTCTTAGAAATTGCATACAGAATCTGGGACTAATTGAAAGAGCTCAGAAATGGGAACTTAAAATACATTTTACCCTATATACTAATGTATAACAATCTAAATTGGTGGAACCACAGAAAGTTATTTCTTAAAAAAAATAGTTTAACAGTTTCCTGAATCATGTCAAGAATAGTTAGAAATTGGAAAACAAAGTAAGTCTTTTTTCTCAAATAATCATATTTAATGGTTAATTTAGATCTTGAGATAACATGACATATTGCCAAATAGCATAAGTGCAATTGCCACATCATCTGGGTGATAATTCTAATCCACCACTGCAGAGTATTTACCTTCTCTATATATTAACTCCCTATGTCTAAAGTAAGAATAATAGGAAAACCCAATGGATGTGCTGTTGTCAGGGTTAGGTGTGTTAATACAGGTAAACTGCATAGAAAACTGATACTATGAAATAAGAACTCAATATAATTTGAAAGTTATTATGAAGGATAAAGTAGGATAGATATGTGCAAAAATATAATAATATTTTATTATACTATTTCCCCATAAATCTATTAAAATACTTAAAATATATCAATGGAAAAAAAGACATAAATAGATAATTCAAAAAGGGGACATATATTCTTTAGGGCAAAGGTAAATTTCATTATTAAGCAAAGAAATCCATGTGGTAAGTTGCTTCAGTCATGTCCTACTTTTTGTGACCCCATGTACTGTAGCCCACCAGATTCCTCTGTCCAAGGGATTTTCCAGACAAGAATACTGGAATGGGTTGCCATGCTCTTCTCCAGGAGATCTTCCTGACCCAGGGATTGAACCTATGACTATTACTTCTCCTGCACTGGCAGGCAGGGTCTTTGCCACTAGCGCCACCTAGGAAACCCTAAGAAATACATATTGAAAAATTAAAAATAATTTTTATTTTTTAAAGTATCATGATGGTGGTAGTTTAGTCGCTAAGTCATGTGTGACTCTTGTGAGCCCATAGACTGTAGCCCTCCAGGCTCCTCTGTCCATGGGATTTCCCAGGCAAGAATATTGGAGTGGTTGCCATTTCCTTCTCCATTAAAGCAGCAAAATATGGAAAAACACAAGAATGTACTATACAAGGAGTTTACACTTTTAAATTTAATGTTTTTGTGTAATGTTAGTGGGGGTATAAATTTTGTATAATCATTTTAGAAATCAATTTATCAATAATTATAATGAAAGACAAAGATTTTTATTATTTGACCTAAAAATAATATTTTGTAATTTTTCTTTAGGTAAAACAAAACAAAACTATACTTTAGGTAAAATGATAGTACAACATTGCTTGTAACTGTAAATTTTTGAAATCATATAAAAGTACAAAAGCATTTGCCAGTATGTTAGTTTAATTTCAATTATCAAAACATGTTTAGTGAAAAATAAAATGAATTCTGCTTATGATTGAGTAATTAAAAAGTAATACTATGTGATGATGATCACAGTTGCATGAAACAGGAAAATAAAAGTTCACATAGATACAAGACTAGGAGAAATGCATCTAAATATAATTAAAAGTTACTTATAGATAAAAAAATTATTTGTGCACTATTAATACCTTTGTAAATGTTTTGCATATTATTGTTGAGCATATACTATTCATAAAATTTTAAAAGCCAACTTTAAAAAGAAAACATTTAATAAAAATATACATTAGATTAAATAATCAGTCATAATTCTTTAAATTACCAAAAAGAACTTTTGAAATAAAATTAACTCAATTCTAAAGGAAATATTCAAATCTCATTTTTAATCCATATATTTCTAATAATAAAAGATAATATCAGAATATCATGTCATTGATTAGAAAATATTTTGTTTTCATTTTTTAATGATCCCAATAAATTTTATGTAAATATCTTAATGTTAAGATTTATTTATTCAGTTATTTATTTTCAATTCTTTTTATTGATCAGGAAGTTAAAGTTCAGAATGGTAAAATGGGTGACTTCAGGTAAATCAGCTCATAAATGGTAAAACTGGAACCCAGGGGTATGCTAAAATAAAATGCATGTGTCTCGCTTTATAATATGTGAGGCACCACTCATCTCTTATTTGCAGGAAATAAAGGTAACAAGAATGGGTAATAATATCATGACAGTTTTGTTGCTTATTAAAGAGGCATTTATTGAGCTTAACTTGTATCAGATTATGTGATAAATACTGACATTGAAAAGTGAGTAAATCCTAATCTCTAAATCAATGAATCTTGAAGTTATCAGGGTGACATATAAACAAATATAGAAAATGTCATCTTGGAAATAACGTACCAAACACGTGGAGGAAAATTCCTCTCGAAAATGTTTGCCAATTGCAATAAAAATACAGTGGAGACACAAGAGTATCTACCTGGAGAATCTTGGAATGCTTCCTAGATTATAGGTGATTTAAGTGAAATTAAGCTATACAAAGTAGTGGAAAGAGTGTTAGACTGAAGGGGGAGCAAATTCATTTCCAGTTTTGACTTTGTTTTACAGACAGGTATCTTGAGTCTTTTGTATGCTGGACACTATGCTCATTGGGTAACTTACAGCAATTAGCAAAAACAAATAAAAACCCTGTCCAGTGGAGCTCATAGTGTAATAGATAACCATATGGTCAAAAGTATTTACAATACACATTATAGTAGCTAAGTGGTATTTGGGAGGAAGGGAGACAGGTGAGTGCAGGAAACTAAGGAAGTCTGTAGGAGATATTTGTGTCATATGAGTTTTAAACTATAACCTGAAGGAGTTAGATTTAACTCTTTAGATTTAAAGTGAAAGTGGAAGTTTCTGTAAAGCAAGATATCAGCATTTATAATAAAGCCTATGGGGCATGCAAGAACATGCTGAGGTCAATAAGGCTAGAGGACCTTGAGAAGAAGTGAGAAGAGTTCAAACTTGGAAATCAGAAGTGGCCAGATCAGTCATGGACTTAGAATGGAAATTAAGGGCTTATTTTTAGGCAATGGGAAGTGTTGAGATTTTATGACATGAAGAGTGCAGTTTTGAAAGAGTTCTCATTTATGCAGGTGGAGGATGGATTGCAAAAGGCAACTCTGTGAAGACAATGATAAACTTATGTAGGTGTGGTAAACTTGTGTAGGTGTGGTAAACTTATGTAGGTGTGGTAAACTTATGTAGGTGTGCAGCAAACAAAGGGAGAAACAAAGTGGCCTCTGGTCACCAGGATCATTGGAGTAGGGAGGTCAATTTCACTTAACTTCTCTGAACCTCAGGTTTATGTTACCAAATAAAGATGTTGGACTAGATGGACTCAAGTTAGCTTTCTGATGAAAAAAAAATGTGCCCCAGAGTGTTAGCTCATGTTCTACAGTGAAAGGAGCATCTCATCCACACATGGGCATTCACAGAGCAGTGCAATAACACTTTAACCTAACACGTAGCTCCGGGGGACTAGGCTGTGTGAGCTTGAAAGAGAAAGATAAAAAGCAGCCACAAGAGAAATAAGGGGAAGTTAATAAAGTGAAATGTCCCCTGGGAACTGTTTCACACAGGCTTATTTGTGAAGGTTCCTGGGGGAAGCAAACAAACCAGAACAGTGTGAAATTTTCATCAGAAAAATGCCAAACCACATGAAAACTGCCTCCTGCCAGGAGTATGCACAAATTTCATGCCAAAAGGATTTCATTCATATTCGTGGAATGTTTTCCCCTGAGACCAAGAACCTTTCATCAGAACAAAAAGAGAAACTTGTAACCCAGCCAGGAGAGGATGCTGTCTCCTAGTTGAATGTTCAACTTCTTGCTCTACGTGTTTGCAGTTCAAAGGAGTGGTGGTATGCTAAGTGCAGGTGTTTGGCTTTCCCGAGCTATTGCATGGAAAATCCAAGCAAGGATTTCTTTAATATCTTAAGTAATATCCAGGTTCAAGCTGTAGTGGAGAAGGACTGGATATGAATTGTCACCTGCCGTTTTCATTCTCACACACCTCTCTCCAACTCTGTCCACCTCCATCATTTCAGTCCTTTCCCTACAGGGGCCAATGCAACTTAGTTTCCACTTGATTGTCAGAACTGATTCATTCCCATGATTTACTGGGCACATCCTGCTCCTTTTTGCCTTTTTTGCATTCTGCTATATCCATACCTAATAGAACAGGATAGATAAAATCTTGACCTTCAAAGGCCCTTTCAGTTCAGTTCAGTTCAGTTCATTTCAGCCGCTCATTAGTGTCTAACTCTTTGTGACCCTATAGACTGCAGCACATCGGGCTTCCCCATCAATCACTAATGCTCGGGATTTATTCAAACATGAGTCCATCGAGTCAGTGATGCCATCCAACCATCTCATCCTCTGTTGTCCCCTTCTCCTGCCTTCAAAATTTCCAAGCATCAGGGTCTTTTCTAATGAGTCAGTTCTTTGCATCAGGTGGCCAAAGTATTGGAGTTTCAGCTTCAACATCAATTCTTCCAAGAATATTCAGGACTGATTTACTTTAGGAAGGACTGGTTGGATCTCCTTGCAGTCCAAGAGACTCTCAAGAGTCTTCTTGAACACCACAGTTCACAAGAATCAATTCTTCAGTGCTCAGCTTTCTTTATAGTCCAACTCTCATATCCATAGATGGCTACTGGAAAAACCATAGCTTTGACAAGATGGAACTTTGTTGGCAAAGTAATGTCTCTGCCTTTTAATACGCTATCTAGGTTGGTCATAGCTTTTCTTCCAAGGAGCAAGTGTCTTTTACTTTCATGGCTGCATTCACCATCTGCAGTGATTTTGGAGCCCTCCAAAATTAAGTCTGACACTTTCCACTGTTTCCCCCATCTGTTTGCCATGAAGTGGTGGGACCAGATGCCATTATCTTCATTTTCTGAATGCTGAGTTTTAAGCCAACATTTTCACTCTCCTCTTTCACTTTCATCAAGAATCTCTTTAGTTCTTCTTCACTTTCTGCCATAAGGGTGGTGTCATCTGAATATCTGAGGTTATTGATGTTTCTCCAGGCAATCTTGATTCCAACTTGTGCTTCATCCAGCCTGGCATTTTGCATGATGCATTCTGCATATAAGTTAAATAATAAGGGTGACAATATACAGCCTAGACATACTCCTTTCCCAATTTGGAACCAGTCTGTTGTTCTATGTCCAGTTGTAACTATTGCTTCTTGATCTGCATACAGATTTCTCAGGAGGCAGGTAATGTGTTCTGGTATTCCTATCTCTTTAAGAATTTTCCACAGTTTGTTGTTGAGTGTGTGATCCACACACTCAAAGGCTTTGGCTTAGTCAATAAAGCAGAAGCAGATGTTTATCTGGACCTCTCTCACTTTTTTGATTATCCAGCGGATGTTGGCAATTTGATCTCTGGTTTCTCTACCTTTTCTGAATCCAGCTTGAACATCTGGAAGTTCAAGATTCGTATACTGTTGAAGCCTGGCTTGGAGAATTTTAAGCATTACTCTGCTAGCGTGTGAGATGAGCAAAAATGGGTGGTAGTTTGAGCATTCTTTGGCATTGCCTTTCTTTGGGATTCTATCGAAAACTGACCTTTTCTAGTCCTGTGGCCACAGCTGAGTTTTCCAGGTTTGCTGGTATATTGACTGCAGTACTTTAACAGCATCATCTTTTAGAATTTGATATAGCACAACTGAATTCTATCACCTCCACTAGCTTTGTTCATACTGATATTTCATGAGGCCCACTTGACTTCACATTCCAGGATGTCTGGTTCTGGGTGAGTGATCACACCATTGTGATTTTCTGGGTCATGAAGATTTTTTTTTTTGGTATAGTTCCTCTGTGTATTCTTGCCACCTCTTCTTAGTATATTCTGCTTCTGTTAGGTCCATACCATTTCTGTCCTTTATTGAGCCCATCTTTTCATGAAATATTCTCTTAGTATCTTGATTTTCTTGAAGAGATCTCTAGTCTTTCCCATTCTATTGTTTTCCTCTATTTCTTTGCACTGATCACTGAGGAAGGCTTTCTTATCTCTCCTTGGTATTCCTTGGAACTCTGCTTTCAAATGGGTATATCTTTCCTTTCTCCTTTGCCTTTCCCTTCTCGTCCTTTCTCAGCCTTTTGTAAGGCCTCCTCAGAAAACCATTTTGCCTTTTTGTATTACTTTTTCTTCAGGATGATCTTGATCCCTGCCTCCTGTATAATGTCACAAATCTCCAAACATAGTTCTTCAGGCACTCTGTCTATTCAGATCTAATCTCTTGAATCTATTTCTCTCTTTCACTGTATAATCATAAGGGATTTAATTTAGGTCATACCTGAATGACCTTGTGGTTTTCCCTACTTTTCTTCAGTTTCAGTCTGAATTTGGCAAAAGAAGTTCATAATGTGAGCCGCTGTCAGCTCCTGTTGTTTTGCTGACTGTATAGAGCTTCTCCATGTTTGGCTGCAAAGATTATAATCAATCTGATTTTGGTATTGACCATCTGGTGATGTCCATGTGTAGAGTCCTCTCTTGTGTTGTTGGAAGAAGGTGTTTGCTATAACCAGTGCATTCTCTTGGTAAAATTCAGCCTTTGACCTGCTTCATTTTGTATTCCAAAACCAAAGTTGGCTGTTAATACAGGCATCTCTTGACTTCCTACTTTTGCATTCCAGCCCCCTATAATGCAAAGTATATCTTTTTTGGATGTTAATTCTAGAAGGTTTTATAGCTGTTCATAGAACTGTTCAACATCAGCTTCTTCAGCATTACTGGTCAGGGTATAGACTTGGATTACTGTGATACTGAATGGTTTACCTTGGAAATGAACAGAGATCATTCTGTGGTTTTGGGGATTGCATCCAAGTACTGCATTTGAGACTCTTTTAACTACAATGGCTACTTCATTTCTTCTAAGGGATTCTTGCTCATCAGTTCAGTTCAGTTGCTCAGTCGTGTCTGACTCTTTGTGACCCCATCAATCGCAGCACACCAGGCCTCCCTGTCCATCACCATCTCCTAGAGTTCACTCAGATTCATGTCCATCGAGTCAGTGATGCCATCCAGTCATCTCTTCCTCTGTCGTCCACTTTTCCTCCTGCCCCCAATCCCTCCCAGCATCAAAGTCTTTTCCAATGAGTCAGCTCTTCGCATGGGGTGGCCAAAGTACTGGAGTTTTGGCTATAGCATCATTCCTTCCAAAGAAATCCCAGGGCTGATCACCTACACAATGGACTGGTTGGATCTCCTTGCAGTCCAAGACAATCTCAAGATTCTTCTCCAACACCACAGTTCAAAAGCATCAATTCTTTGGTGCTCAGCCTTCTTCACAGTCCAATTTTCACATCCATGCATGACTACTGGAAAAACCATAGCCTTGACTACATGGACCTTAGTCGGCAAAGTAATGTCTCTGCTTCTGAACATGCTATCTAGGTTGATCATAACTTTCCTTCCAAGGAGTAAGAATCTTTTAATTTCATGGCTGCAGTCACCATCTGCAGTGATTTTGGAGCCCCCAAAAATAAAGTCTGACACTGTTTCCACTGTTTCCCCATCTATTTCCCATGAAGTGATGGGACCAGATGCCATGATTTTCGTTTTCTGAATGTGGAGCTTTAAGCCAATTTTTTCACTCTCCTCTTTCACTTTCATCAAGAAGCTCTTTAGTTCCTCTTCACTTTCTGCCATAAGAGTGGTGTCATCTGCATATCTGAAGTTATTGATAGTTCTCCCGGCAATCTTGATTCCAGCTTCTATTTCTTCCAGTCCAGCATTTCTCATGATGTACTCTGCATAGAAGTTAAATGAGCAGGGTGACAATATACAACCTTGACATACTCCTTTTCATATTTGGAACCAGTCTGTTGTTCCATGTCCAGTCCTAACTGTTGCTTCCTGGCCTGCAAACAGATTTCTCAAGAGGCAAGTCAGGTGGTCTGGTATTCTCATCTCTCTGAGAATTTTCCACAGTTTATTGTGATCCACACAGTCAAAGGCTTTGGCATAGTCAATAAAGCAGAAATAGATGTTTTTCTGGAACTCTCTTGCTTTTTCCATGATCCAATGGATGTTGGCAATTTGATCTCTGGTTCCTCTGCCTTTTCTAAAACCAGCTTGAATATCAGGAAGTTCACAGTTCACGTATTGCTGAAGCCTGGCTTGGAGAATTTTGAGCATTATTTTACTAGCATGTGAGATGAGTGCAATTGTGCAGTAGTTTGAGCATTCTTTGGCATTGCCTTTCTTTGGAATTGGAATGAAAACTGACCATTTCCAGTCCTGTGGCCACTGCTGAGTTTTCCAAATTTGCTGGCATATTGAGTGCAGCACTTTCACAGCATCATCTTTCAGGATTTGAAACAGTTCAACTGGAATTCCATCACCTCCACTAGCTTTGTTCATAGTGATGCTTTCTAAGGCCCACTTGACTTCACATTCCAAGTTGTCTGGCTCTAGATGAATGATCACACCATCGTAATTATCCAGGTCGTGAAGATCTTTTTTGTACAGGTCTTCTGTGTATACTTGCCACCTCTTCTTAATATCTTCTGCTTCTGTTAGGTCCATATCATTTCTGTCCTTTATCGAGCCCATCTTTGCATGAAATGTTCCCTTGGTATCTCTAATTTTCTTGAACTGATCTCTAGTCTTTCCCATTCTGTTGTTTTCCTCTATTTCTTTGCATTGATCGCTGAAGAAGGCTTTCTTATCTCTTCTTGCTATTCTTTGGAACTCTGCATTCAGATGCTTATATCTTTCCTTTCTCCTTTGCTTTTCACTTTTCTTCTTTTCACAGCTATTTGTAAGGCCTCCCCAGACAGCCATTTTGCTTTTTTGCATTTCTTTTCCATGGGGATGGTCTTGATCCCTGTCTCCTGTACAATGTCATGAACCTCATTCCATAGTTCATCAGGCACTTTATCTATCAGATCTAGGCCCTTAAATCTATTTCTCACTTCCACTGTATAATCATAAGGGATTTGATTTAGGTCATACCTGAATGGTCTAGCGGTTTTCCCTACTTTCTTCAATTTAAGTCTGAATTTGGCAATAAGGAGTTCATGATCTGAGCCACAGTCAGCTCCTGGTCTTGTTTTTGTTGACTGCCCATAGTAGTAGATATAATAGTCATCTGAGTTAAATACACCCATTCCAGACCATTTATATCACTGATTCCTAAAATTTTAATGTTTACTCTTTAGAAATCATATAATGAAATGTCTTTACCTTATTTCTAAAGCAGCTGAGTTGTGAGTCTGTGGCATTCTCTGCCCTTTCAATCTTGTCCCAAACCAGGACTGAATAAATAGTGAAAAGATGCTACATGCCAAGTCTCTCAGTATCGAATACATCTCCTTCTAGTTCATTGGTCCTTCTGTTACCATGGAGACTTTACCTTGGTCACCATTCTGAATTTAATGTAAGGAAATAAAATATTATTTCTGTTTGTGAAATTTTCTAATTCATTTATTAGTGTTTTTCCTGAATTTTAGGATAAAATATACCCATATCTTCACAGAAGTTTATCTGGTGTAACCACCAGATAAAGTGATATTGTTGAAAATTCAGAAAGGCATCAGTTTTTACAAATAATAAAGGTGGCATCAATCTCTTCAATCTCTGTCTTCCATAATGCTTCATTTAGCATATTTTTTAATGAATCCTTGACGCTCTCCACAGATATATCTTATTCATTGTATGCCTGCCTTCTTTTTGTATTATAAGCATCCATCCTGTATACAGGACCTATGTATTCACTTTTTGTGTTCTAAATCTCTAAGATTATATCTAGCAAATAGAAAAGGTTGCATGAATAGTTGCAGAGCAAATACTTTGTTTTCAAACTGATGATACAGTGTCACCTATATTAGGTAAAGCAGTGTAAAAATCATGAAAATGTACTTATAGTAATTAATTTATTTCAAAATATGTTAATTTTAGAGTTTTCTGCATATTGAAAACTGACAGAAAATTGAAGAAATGACTTGGGAAACTTTTCACATGTTCTCAATTTCTTTATATAAAACCAGGAGAGAAACAAAATAGTAAAAGAAGCAGAATCGCTTAAATTGTGTATTCTTTAATTTATTAAAGGTATTATGCAGTTTTAAGAAATACTGTCTTGAATTGATATATCTAACAAAGAAATGTGTCTCTCTAGAATATGCAAATAATTTCTGTTTTCATTTGTATAGCACAACAGCACATACACTTTAGCAATAATTATTTTACGTATATCAACTTCGATGCTGACATTTCCAATTACTCTTTATTCATCCCAGGCTGAAATGAACTTGTCAACAACAAAGGTAGATATGTAGTGAACACAGTTCTTAGATATATAGTAATCTCTGTCAATATTTGTCATACTGCAATTCCAAATCTTCTTACACTGAAATCATTGCTATTAGAAAAGGAAAGACAATTTTTTTAAGACTGAGAAAGCAGCAATTTATGTGTCTGGATTTGGTATTATATAAAAAAGAGGCTTTGGGTAAGTGATTATTAAACCACTGGCTAGTACTATCTAAACCATATTGAATCATATAGAAGCTGTAAACCAGAGGCAGTTAAGAGCCCCACCAGCAGACTCTGGCTGAAGTTTCCTGTAAATCATGTCAGAAAAATTTATCCTTGTATTTCTCCTTTCTCAAAGCAGCAAATAATCATCTAAAGTTTCTACATGTGAAAATAATATGTTCCCTCTAGCTTTGTTCCCTTTTAATGGGGCTACATTGACGAACTCAATAATATATTTCTATAGAAATGATCTAGAAGAGCATTTCTTAAAATGAATTCTGTGTAATAGCAGTTTGATTAGATTTCCTTTTCCAAAATGGGAAAAGCATTATGTGTTCAAATGGTTTAAGGAAACTGGTTAGACAGACTCCTTTACTGCTCAACTTCTTAGAAGCTTCAAAATGCTATTGTGTATCATCTATCTCCAGAAAGAAGATAGAGAATATGGTATTTTTCCAATCCTACTTCCCTGGTGGCTCAGACGGTTAAGCATCTGTATATAATGTGGGAGACCCGGGTTCGATCCCTGGGTCAGGAAGATCCCCTGGAGAAGGAAATGGTAATCCACTCCAGTACTATTGCCTGGAAAATCCCATGGACTGAGAAGCCTGGTAGGCTACAGTCCATGGGGTCGCAAAGAGTCGGACACGACTGAGAGACTTCACTTTCACTTTCAAAGCATCTTGTGGGAATATTGTTCTACTAAAAACACTTGTAAAATCTCATTCATGTTAATGACGACCGAAGTGGGAAGTCTATTAACTGAGAAAACTGGTATGAGTTAAACAAAGGAGACTATAGAAAAAATCAACAAAACTAAAAGCTGGTTTTTTGAAAAGATAAATAAAATAGACAAACCATTAGCCAGACTTATCAAGAAAAAAAGAAGAATCAAATCAACAAAATTAGAAATGAAAATGGAGAAATCACAACAGACAACACAGAAATACAAACACTCATAAGAGACTATTATCAGCAACTATATGACAATAAAATGGACAACTTGGATGAAATGGATGAATTCTTGAAAAGTACAAATTCCAAAACTGAACCAGGAAGAAATAGAAAATCTTAACAGACCCATCACAAGCACAGAAACAGAAACTGTAATCAAAGTTCTTCCAACAAACAAAAGCCCAGGACCAGATGGCTTCACAGGTGAATTCTACCAAAAATTTAGAGAAGAGCTAACACCTATCCTACTCAAACTCTTCCATAAAATTGCAGAGGAAGGTAAACTGCCAAACTCATTCCGTGAGGCCATCTTCACCTGAATACCAAAACCAGACAAAGATGCCACAAAAAAAGAAAACTACAGGCCAATATCACTGATGAACATAGAGGCAAAAATCTTCAACAAAATCTTAGCAAACCAAAACCAAAAATATATTAAAAAGGACACACATCATGACCAAGTGGGATTCATCCCAGTGATGCAAGTATTCTTCAATATTTGAAAATCAATCAATGTGATACACCACATTAACAAATTGAAAGATAAAAACCATATGATTATTTCAATAGATGCAGTGAAAGCCTTTGACAAAATTCAACATCCATTTATAATGAAAAAAAAATCCTCCAGAAAGGAGGTATAGAAGGAACATACCTCAACATAATAAAAGCCATATATGATAAACCCACACCAAACATCCTCAATGGTGAAAAATTGAAAGCATTTCCCCTAAAATCACGAACAAGACAAGGGTACCCACTCTCACCACTACTTTTCAACGTAGTTTTAGGAATTTTAGCCACAGCAATCAGAGAAGAAAAAGAAATAAAAGGAATCTAGATTGGAAAAGAAGAATTAAAACTCTCACTGTTTGCAAATGACGTGATTCTCTACATAGAAAACCCTAAAGACACCACCAGAAAATTACTAGAGCTAATCAATGAATATAGAAAAGTTGCAGGATATAAAATTAACAAACAGAAATCCCTTGCATTACTAAACACTAACAATAAGAAAAGAGAAAGAGAAATTAAGGAAACAATTCCATTCACCATTGCAACAACAACAAAAAAATAAAATACTTAGGAATAAATCTACCTAAGGAAACAAAAGACCTATATATAAAAAACCATAACACACTGATGAAAGAAGTCAAAGATGACACAAATAGATGGAGAAATATACCATGGTCATGGATTGGAAGAATCAATATAGTGAAAATTATTATACCACTCAAAGCAGTGTAGATTCCAATGGTACCAATGGTATTTTTCAGAACTAGAACAAATAATTTCACAACTTGTATGGAAATACAAAAAATCTCAAATAGCCAAAGCAATCTTGAGAAAGAAGAATGGAATGGGAGAAATCAACCTGCCTGACTTCAGGCTATACTACAAAGCCACAGTCATCAAGACAATATGGTACTGGCACAAAGACAGAAATATAGATCAATGGAACAAAATAGAAAGCCCAGAAATAAATCCATGCACCTGTGGACACCTTATCTTTGACAAAGGAGGCAAGAATATATAATGGAGAAAAGACAATCTCTTTAACAAGTGGTACTGGGAAAACTGGTCAACCACTTGTAAAAGAATGAAACTAGAACACTTTCTAACACCGTACACAAAAATAAGCTCAAAATGGATTAAAGATCTAAATGCAAGACCAGACACTATAAAACTCCTAAAGGAAAGCATAGGCAAAACACTCTCTGACATAAATCACAGCAGGATCCTCTTTGACCCACCTCCTAGAGTAATAGAAATAAAAACAAAAGTAAACAAATGGGACCTAATTAAACTTAAGAACTTTTGCACAATGAAGGAAACTATAGGCAAGGTGCAAAGACAGCCTTCGGAATGGGAGAAAATAATAGCAAATGAAACAACTGACAAATAATTAATCTCAAAAATATACAAGCAGCTCATGCAGCTGAATCCCAGAAGAATAAATGACCTAATCAAAAAATGGGCCAAAAAACTAAACAGACATTTATGCAAAGAAGACATACAGATGGATAACAAAGACATCAAAAAATACTCAATATCACTCATTATCAGAGAAATGCAAATCAAAACCGCAATGAGGTACCATCCCATGCTGGTCAGAATGGCTCTATCAAAAAGTCTACAAACAATAAATGCTGGAGAGGGGAGGGTGTGGAGAAAAAGGAACCCTCTTGCACTGTTGGTGGGAATGCAAATTAGTACAGCCACTATGGAGAACAGTGTGGAGATTCCTTTAAAAACTGGAAATAGAATGCCATATGACCCATCAATCCCACTGCTGGGCATACACACCAAGGGAACCAGAATTGAAAGAGACATGTGTACCCCAATATTCACCACCGCCCTGTTTACAATAGCTAGGATGTGGAAGCAACCTTGATGTCCATCAGCAGACAAATGTATAAGAAAATTGTGGTACATAGACATAATGGAATATTACTCAGCTATTAAAAAGAATGTATTTGAATCAGTTCTAATGAGGTGGGTGAAACTGGAGCCTATTATACAGAGTAAAGTAAGTCAGAAGAAAAATACCAATGCAGTACATTAATGCATATATATGGAATTTAGAAACATAGTAATGAAGACCTTACATGAAAAACAGCAAGGGAGACACAGAGATAAAGAACAGAGTTTTGGACTCTGTGGGAGAAGGCGAGGGTGGGATGATTTAAGACAATACCACTGAAACATGTATATTACTATATGTGAAATAGATCACCAGTCCTGGTTCAATGCATGAGACAGGGAGCTCAGGGCTGGTGCACTGTGACGACCCTGAGGAATGGGATGGAACGGGAGGAGGGAGGGGGTTTCAGGATGGGGGACACATGTATACCCATGGCTGATTCATGTCAATGTGTGGCAGAAATCACTACAATATTGTGGAGTAATTAGCTTCCAATTAAAATAAATATTTTTTAAGTGAAACATGAATACTTAGAGAAAGAGCCGATTCCAGTGAAAGTGCAAGATAATTCTGGAACAACTTATTATGTCAGAAAATCTGAAAACCCTCACTAATGAGGAGTCTTGTACAAATGACACAATAGCCAATTTTGACAAATTTCCCACTGTTGACCAAATTTGAGAAGTAAATCTTCAAAATAAATAATGACGGTTGAAAAATTGATGCTTTCAAACTGTCGTGTTGGAAAAGATTCTTGAGACTCACTTGGACTACAAAGAGATCAAACCAGTCAATCCTGAAGGAAGTCAACCCTGAATATTCATAGGAAGGACTGAAGCTCCAATACTTTGACCACCTGATGGGAAGAGTTGACTCACTGGAAAAGACCCTGATGCTGGGAAAGATTAAAGGCAGGAGGAGAAGGAGATGACAGAGGATGAGAGCATTGGATGGCATCACTGACGCGATAGATATGAGTTTGAGTAGGCTCCAGGAGTTGGTGATGGATAGGGAAACCTGGAGTGCTGTAGCCCATGGGGTTGCAAAAAGTTGAACAAGACTGAGTGACTGAATTGAATCAAAGGATGCTGTGAAAATAAAATAGATCTGGTCAATAAAAATAAAAGACAACAAATATAAAAAAAAATCATGATTTACATATTATCACTAAAAAACAAGCAAACAAATAAATTCAGGGAGAAGCAAAGACTCTTAAGTAGAAAGCTGATTGATAATTGCCAAAAAAATGATAGAATATGCAAAATGACTCAGGAAATTCAAACCAGGGCTCTGTAACAACCCAGAGAGGTGGGATAGGGAGGGGGATAAGACAGAGGTTCAAGAGGAAGGGGATATATGTATACTTATGGCTGATTCAAAATCACTACAGATGGTGATTGCAGCCATGAAGTTAAAAGACACTCCTTGGAAGGAAAGTTATGACCAACCTGGATAGTGTATTAAAGAGCAGAAATATTACTTTGCCAACAAAGGTCTATCTAGTCAAGCCTATGGTTTTTCCAGTGGTCATGTATGGATGTGAAAGTTGGACTGTGAAAAAAAAGTTGAGCACCAAAGAATTGATGCTTTTGAACTGTGGTGTTGGAGAAGACTCTTGCGAGCCCCTTGGACAGCAAGGAGATCCAACAAGTCCATTCTGAAGGAGACCAGTCCTGGGTGTTCATTGGAAGGACTGATGCTGAAGCTGGAACTCCAATACATTTGCCACCTCATGCGAAGGGTTGACTCACTGGGAAAGACCCTGATGCTGGGAGGGACTGGGGACAGGTGAAAAAGGGGACGGCAGAGGATGAGATGGCTGGATGGCATCACTGACTCCGATGCACATGAGTATGGGTGAGCTCCGGGAGTTGGTGATGGACAGGGGGCCTGGAGTGCTGCGATTCATGGGATCACAAAGAGTCAGACACGACTAAACGACTCAACTGAACTGAACAGATGGCTGATTCATGTTGGTGTTTGGCAGAAACCAACACAATTCTGTAAAGCAATTATCCATCAATTAAAAAATAAATAAATAAATTTAAAATCTAAAAAAGAATGACAGAAAAATCACTGTTCTGCAGTGTATATAGTAATGACAAATCCAGGCAAGAATCATCTTTTATATAATATTTTTCTACATTATCTATGGCTTAATTCTTTGTAAGTGAAATTATGAGCAACAATTTATGTGTAGGCTATATAAGGAGAAGGAAATGGCAACCCACTCCAGTACTCTTGCCTGGAAAATCCCATGGATGGAGGAACCTGATAGGCTGCCATCTATGGGGTCTCACAGAGTCAGACATGACTGAGCAACTTCACTTTCACTTTTCACTTTCTTGCATTGGAGAAGGAAATGGCAATCCACTCCAGTGTTCTTGCCTGGAGAATCCCAGGGATGGAGGAGACTGTTGGGCTGCTGTCTATGGGGTTTCAGAGTTGGACACAAATGAAGCGACTTAGCAGCAGCAACAGCAGCAGCAGGCCACATAATTATAAAAAAATAAGATTTATAGAAAAGTTTTATTAGAAGTCTGCATGCTATGCTGATGGTTGTCTTTTTTCATGAAACTATCCTGAGTTTAATGGTGTGACTTAGAATTCTTAGCAACATTTTGACCAATTATCTAAATTGGGTAGCTTAGACTTCTGTCTCTAGTCTTCAGAGCCATTATCTCTTTTCTTGATGAATTCTGATGTACCATATGTTCTTTTCCAATTTTCATTTTTGTATCATTTCAGCTAACTGCAGCTAACATCAATGTAGAAAACTGACTATTTTTACCTACACACTCCTTGCTTTGTCTTTTATATAATTGTTTTCTTTAGATATTTCATTGTTAACCACCTGATGTACAGCATTTTGCATTTACTTTAAAATTTTAAAACAGTTGGTTATATTTTATATGTTGGTGAAAATTAAGGAAACAATAAACTTATAAGAAATAGTAATAATTTGGAAAAATTGTTAGCTTTCTAAATTTATCAATTACTTTTTTCAGTTAGACCCATTTTTATAATACTAACTAAAAATATCATATAGTTTTCACATTCTAAAGTAATGAGTGATATTTTAGCTAGCTTTGTCAAAATAACTTACAAAATTGTAAGTTTCTACAATTAATGGGACTTGTTTCAGTCTTTTTTTTATATCTCTTCTTCCCTGGTTTCTAAGAAAGTAAAAGTATGCATTATGAGCCTAGGAGATAATTTTGACTTGAGACTAAAAAGTTAAAAAGTTAGTTATTGAAATAGAAAGTCATTTGACAATGTTTGAAATATATTTACACACACACATCCATATAGATATACAGTATATATGTTACTGTCTATTTGCTATAAAAATGTTGTGGCTGCGAGCTGTGAACAATGGCAGGGTTCATGGCCTCTGGAGGAGAGGAATTTGATCCAGGGCCAGAGATGAAGCTTGATTACTCATATCTTTCATTTAGCATAGTTTTATGAAAGTATAAAAAGAAACAGAGAAAGCTTCTGACATAGACATCAGCAGAAAGAGTGCCACCTTGCTTGTTTTAAGCAAGGTGTTTTATACCTGTTCAGTTCAGTTCAGTTCAGTGGCTCAGTCATGTCCATACAGCACGCCAGGCCTCCCTGTCCATCACCATCTCCCGGAGTTCACTCAAACTCACGTCCATTGAGTTGGTGATGCCATCCAGCCATCTCATCCTCTGTCATCCCCTTTTCCTCCTGCCCCCAATCCCTCCTAGCATCAGAGTCTTTTCTAATGAGTCAACTCTTCTCATGAGGTGGCCAAAGTACTGGAGTTTCAGCTTTAGCATCATTCCTTCCAAAGAACACCCAGGGCTGATCTCCTTTAGAAGCAAGATGCTAATCAGATAAAAGAAATGCCTTAAGACTATGAGAGTTGCACCAGGACCTTCACCCATAACATGCATTTTGAGAAAGAATGGTACAAGGGTAGTCATCTACTGCCATAAAACAATTGACGTGAGTCTTGAAGAAAGGCAGATTTCCAACTAATACATAGCTTCATTAACATAGTTTAAGAAAACATTTCCATGAGGAAGATCTGTTGGTTTGTTGTTATTATTGGCTCAAGGTTTGAGAAAACGGTTAGTCTTAGATGAATCTGATTTGAAGAAAGGCAAATTCCAAAGCAAATACATAGTTTCATTAACATAGCTTTAGGAAAACATTTCATAAGAAAAGACCATTGGTTAACTCAAGTTTTGAGAAAAGTTAAGTTCAGGTGGAACCAGTTGTAGTCACAACAACACAAGATTAGAAAAAAAAAAAATGTCTGCCACTTCAAGTTTATTTTCTCTGCCTCTTGGGGACCTCTGGCTTCCCTATGGAGGCTGTTAACCCTTTCATTATGTTGTTCAATTCTTTGCAACCCCATGTACTGTAGCCCACCAGGCTCCTCTGTCCATGGGGTTTCCAAGGCAAGGAATCTAAAGTGGGTTCCCATTTCCTTCTTCAGGCAATCTTACCTTGACCCCAGGGATCAAGCCCATGTTTCCTGGTTGGCAGGCAGATTCTCAGATTCTTTAGTACTGAGCCAGCGCAGAGCTCATATACATATATATGTGCAATTTTTGTACAATATACAATTATATACATATATATACACAATTTTGATGTTTTATAAACCTTAGTGTCATAACAAACATCTGTTTCATCATTACTTAAAAATCTAATTTGGGATACCTTCGATGATGTAGATAAAAACTGACAAGTTAAAAAAAATTATCAAATAAACTTATCTCAGTACGGATGGCTATTAAAATTGCTCAGTCATTCCTTGATTTACCAAATATCCATCTTCCCTGATATAGGGAAATCAGATGTCAAGGCATTTGATAATACTTGCTCTGTAATTAGAACATGTGTTCTAAGAAATCATCTGCAGTATATAACATAACTTTATGTTCTTGTACATTAAAATACCTACACAGTTATCTAGTTTTTATGACTCATCACTGCTTTAAAGAAATTCTCCATGGAAGAAGAATAGAAAATCTAATCACTGAAAAAAATGCAAACATTTTGTTATTAGCCTGAAGTGAAGTGAAGCCTGAAGTGGCTCAGTTGCATCCAACTTTTTGCGACCCCGTGTACTGTAGCCTAACAGGCTCCTCCATCCATGGAACGTTCCAGACAAGAATACTGAAGTGGGTTGCCATTTCTTTCTCCAGAATATCTTCCCAACCCAGGGACTGAACCCAGGTCTCCTGCATTGCAGGGAGACACTTTATCATCTGAGCCACCAGGGAAGCTGTTATTAGTCTATATATATCAAAAATCAACAGGACATGGATTTAGTATTCCTTTAAAAAATAGTGCAAATAGTTCTGCTCTTCATGAATTAATAATTACAGCAAAAAACAATTATATTGTTTAAGTTTAGGTCCTTGAAATATGTCAGTGTTGCAAAAGACTTAGGTCTTTTTCTTCTCCCTTTAGGTAGAAAAAACTTGTATCAGTTAGCTTGGCAAGAAATTGCAAGTACAAATTAGTTGTCTTCCAAATGGCCACAAAGCAGTTTATTACAAAGGAAAAGCACAAAGGATAATATCCAACTTCACTGATGTGGAATTAGGAAACATTATCTGAACTGCTGAAAAATTGGAATCATTGGAAAATCATTTAATGACAATCAGCTCCTACAAAGAACATAAAATATAAGGTCATTTAAAATACTACTGCTAGATAAGGATAATTTATCTGGGTATGCTTTGTTGATTACATCACAATTATGATTAGACTTAGACATCAACCTCCTGTTAAAGGAGGTTGATCTGTTAAAGGAAAGAACAAAGGCTATGCTTTATTTAACTTTGCATATGAGATGGCTAACTTACAACATTATATGGGATGTGAACATAATAAAACTATTCTGCATATAAATGATTGAATGAATGGCTGAATGGATAAAAATGTTTGAGGAGTTTGTTTCAATTGAGCAAGATACACCTAAATTGTTTTTTCTATCACATTTTTACTTAAAGGTTAACCTCAGTTCCATATATTGAACACTCAGAAAATTAGATATGGCTTCATTTTAGTTAAAATGAGTACTGGGAGACTATAAACTCAAAAGAATTTGTTGATCACTTGTTCTGGTTTTTAAGACAACAGTTTTATTCATTAAAAATCCTGTGTAAAAAAAAATGCTTAACTGCTGTAATACCTTAATAGAAAATTTAGAAAAAGGCTCTGGGATTAATTATTTAATTCAAAATTATAACAGAAAGCCATGGAGAAAAATTAAGTAAAGGGTTATCAGTTACAGTGAAAAGAATAAAGATGTTGGTATTTAAGTGAGTTAGGAGAAGGCTTCCTTGATAAGGTAATATTAGAACAGAGGCCTGAAGAAAGAGAAGAGACTAATCATGAAGACATCAGAAGGAGGCTTTTTCAAGCAAAAGGAACAGCAAGTACAAAGTGTGGCTTGTAGTGTGAGTGGTATATTTGAGCCAACTGCAAGGAAATGTGTATGACTGAGGTGAGAAGAACAAGGAACAGAGTGAAAGTAGATAAAGTCCATAGGATAGATAAAAATTAGATAAAGTCAGTCAGTTCATGTAACCTTGTAAGCCATTTAAGGGATATAGGATTTTTATTTGAAAGAGATTGTTGTTGTTCAGTTACTCAGTCATGTTCAACTCTGCAACCCCATGGTCTGCAGCACACCAGGCTTCCCTATACTTCACCAGTTCCCGGAGCTTGCTCAAACTTGTGTCCATCGAGTTAGTGATGCCATCCAGCCATCTCATCCTCTGCCGTCCCCTTCTCCTGCCTTCAGTCTTTCCCAGTATCAGGGTCTTTTCCAACAAATCAACTCTTCTCAGCAGGTGGCCAAAGTATTGGAGCTTCAGCTTCTACATCAGTCCTTCCAATAAATATTCAGGGTTGATTTCCTTTAGGATTTATTGGTTTGATATCCTTGCAGTCCAAGGGACTCTCAAGAGTTTTCTCCAGCACCACAGTTCAAAAGCTTCATTTCTTCAGCATTCAGCCTTCTTTATGGACCAACTCTCATATCCATACATGACTACTGGAAAAACCAGTTTTGACTATAGGGACCTTTGTTGGCAAAGTAATGGCTCTGGTTATTGATACACTGTCTAGGTTGATCATAGCTTTTCTTTCAAGGAGCAAGCATCTTTTAATTTCATGGCTGCAGTCACCATCTGCATTGATTTTGGAGCCCAAAAACCTAAAGTATGTAACTGTTTCCAATGATTCTCCATCTATTTGCCATGAAATGATGGGGCCAGATGCCATAATCTTAGTTTTTTGATGGCTGAGTTTCAAGTCAGTTTTTTCACTTTCCTCTTTCACCTTCATCAGTAGGCTCTTTAGTTCCTTTTGCTTTTTGCAATAAGGGTGATGTCATCTGCATATCTGAGGTTATTAATATTTCTCCTAGCAATCTTGATTCTAGCTTGTGCTTCATCCTGCCTGGCAGTATACCTGATGTACTCTGAATATAAGGTAAATAGGAAAGGAAAGGAAAGGAAAGTGAAGTCACTCAGTCATGTCGAACTCTTTGTGACCCCATGGACTGCAGCCTCCCAGGCTCCTCTGTCCATGGGAGTTTTGAGGCAAAAGTATGGAGTGGGTTGCCATTTCCTTCTCCAGGGGAACTTCCTGACTCAGGGATCAAACCCGGGTCTCCTGCATTGCAGGCAGACGCTTTACCCTCTAAGCCACCAGGGAGAAGGTAAATAAGCAGTGTACAATATAAAGCCTTGACATACTCCTTTCCCAATTTGGAACCAGTCTGTTGTTTCATGTCTGATTCTACCTGTTGCTTCTTGACCTGCATACAGGTTTCTCAGCAGGCAGGCAAGGTGGTCTGGTATTCCCATCTCTTTAATAATTTTCCACAGTTTGTTGTGATCCACCCAGTCAAAGACTTAACACAGTCAGTGAAGCAGAAGTAGATGTTTTCCTGGAATTTCTTACATTTTCGATGATCCAATGGTTACTGGCAACTTGATCTCTGGTTCCTCTGCCTTTTCTAAATCGAGTTTGAACATCCGGAAGTATAGCCAGTGGGCTGCAGCCTTTGAGGGGTGTTGCAGTCAAAAATTTAGAGCCCCCTACTGGATCATCGAAAAAGCAATAGAGTTCCAGAAAAACATCTATTTCTGCTTTATTGACTATACCAAAGCCTTTGACTGTGTGGATCAGAATAAACTGTGGAAAATTCTGAAAGAGATGGAAATACCAGACCACCTGACAGGCCTCTTGAGAAACCTATATGCAGGTCAGGAAGCAACAGTTAGAACTGGCCATGGAACAATAGACTCATTCCAAATAGGGAAAGGAGTACGTCAAGACTGTATCTTATCACCCTGCTTATTTAACTTATATGCAGAGTACATCATGAGAAACACTGGGCTGGAAGAAACACAAGCTGGAATCAAGCTTGCTGGGAGAAATATCAATAACCTCAGATATGCAGATGACACCACCCGTATGGCAGAAAGTGAAGAGGAACTAAAAAGCCTCTTGAAGAAAGTGAAAGAGGAGATTGGAAAAGCTGGCTTAAAGCTCAACATTCAGAAAACTAAGATCATGGTATCTGGTCCCATCCACTCATGGGAAATAGATGGGGAAACAGTGGAAATAGTGTCAGACTTAATTTTTTGGGCTCCAAAATCACTGCAGATGGTGACTTCCACTATGAAATTAAGAGACGCTTAATCCTTGGAAGGAAAGTTATGACCAACCTAGACAGCATATTCAAAACCAGAAACATGACTTTGCCAACAAAGGTCCGTCTAGTCAAGGCTATGGTTTTTCCAGTAGTCATGTATGGAGCTGACAGTTGGACTGTGAAGAACGCTGAGCACTGAAGAATTTTTGCTTTTGAACTGTGGTGTTGGAGAAGACTCTTGAGAGTCCCTTGGACTGCAAGGAGATCCAAACAGTCCATTCTAAAGGAGATAATTCCTGGGTGTTCTTTGGAAGGAATGATGCTAAAGCTGAAACTCCAGTACTTTGGCCACCTCATGCGAAGAGTTGACTCATTGGAAAAGACTCTGATGCTGGGAGGGATTGGGGGCAGTAGGAGAAGGGGGCAACAGAGGATGAGATGGCTGGATGGCATCACCGACTCAATGGACATGAGTTTCAGTGAACTCCAGGAGTTAGTGATAGAGAGGGAGGCCTGGCGTGCTGCAGTTCATGGGGTTGCAAAGAGTTGGACACAACTGAGCCACTGAACTGAACTGAACTGTACTGGAGCGTAATCTTCTCAGTTCACATTCTATTGAAGCCTAGCTTGGAGAAATGTGAGCATTGCTTTGCTAGGGATGTGTTTAAGATATTTTGAGCAGAGGATTAGAATGATCTGATGTGTATAGGTTTCAAAAGGGTCACTCTGGTTCCACGAAGAGAAAAATAAAGACTCTGTTCAATTCAGTTAGAATTTAACGTTGACTTATTCTTGTGAACAGACCTTTGGAAGTTCTAGGAAGTACCCATTAACTTAATAGAATTTTATGAAAAGCCAACAATATTTGCACTTTAATGTTTGGTTAGGGATGAGACCAAGGTTTTTAGACTGAACTGTAATATTGAAGCCTGAATTTATATTGTATTAAAATGAAGCAGACTAGAGGAGGAACATATTTGAGATGATACATATCAAGATCTTGGGGCAGGATTATGAGTCCCACGGAAGAACCAAGTCGGAATGTTAAGTTGTCAGCTGGGAGTAGAGTTCATGGATGAGATGGAAACTGGGAAGTCATTAGCAATTAGATAGATAGTGTATACTAGATAAAATCACATAAGAAGTGAGTGAATTAGTAAAGAAAATAGTCTGAGGGCTAAGATCTATGCACAAATTCTTATACCTTTAAAATAAAATAAAAGCAAAAATAAACAAATGGGATCTAATTAAAATTAAAAGCTTCTGCACAACAAAGGAAAATATAAGCAAGGTGAAAAGACAGCCTTCTGAATGGGAGAAAATAATAGCAAATGAAGCAACTGACAAACAACTAATCTCAAAAATATACAAGCAACTTATGCAGCTCAATTCCAGAAAAATAAACGACCCAATCAAAAAATGGGCCAAAGAACTAAATAGACATTTCTCCAAAGAAGACATACGGATGGCTAACAAACACATGAAAAGATGCTCAACATCACTCATTATTAGAGAAATGCAAATCAAAACCACAATGAGGTACCACTTCACACCAGTCAGAATGGCTGCGATCCAAAAATCTGCAAGCAATAAATGCTGGAGAGGGTGTGGAGAAAAGGGAACCCTCCTACACTGTTGGTGGGAATGCAAACTAGTACAGCCACTATGGAGAACAGTGTGGAGATTCCTTAAAAAATTGCAAATAGAACTCCCTTATGACCCAGCAATCCCACTTCTGGGCATACACACCGAGGAAACCAGAATTGAAAGAGACACATGTACCCCAATGTTCATCGCAGCACTGTTTATAGTAGCCAGGACATGGAAACAACCTAGATGTCCATCAGCAGACGAATGGATAAGAAAGCTGTGGTACATATACACAATGGAGTATTACTCAGCCGTTAAAAAGAATTCATTTGAATCAGTTCTGATGAGGTGGATGAAACTGGAGCCGATTATACAGAGTGAAGTAAGCCAGAAAGAAAAACACCAATACAGTATACTAACACATATATATGGAATTTAGGAAGATGGCAATGACGACCCTGTATGCAAGACAGGGAAAGAGACACAGATGTGTATAACGGACTTTTGGACTCAGAGGGAGAGGGAGAGGGTGGGATGATTTGGGAGAATGACATTCTAACATGTATACTATCATGTGAATTGAATCGCCAGTCTGTGTCTGACGCGGGATGCAGCATGCTTGGGGCTGGTGCATGGGGATGACCCAGAAAGATGTTATGGGGAGGGAGGTGGGAGGGGGGTTCATGTTTGGGAATGCATGTAAGAATTAAAGATTTTAAAATTTAAAAAATAAAAAACTAAAATTAAAAAAAAAGAAAAAAATAAAAAAAAATAAAAAAATAAAATAGAAGACCTTTAAGTTCCTTTGTCAGGAGGAACTTACTTGCAAATATGTCCCATACTTGCAGTTATTGAAAATGAAGACGGGAATAGCTGGTTATTTGTATTAATTTATAAAGTAGCATTCACTTTGAAAGTGAAAGTCACTCAGTCGTGCCCGATTCTTTGAGATCCCATGGATTATTCAGTTCATGGAATTCTCCAGGCCACCACACTGGAGTGGGTAGCCATTCCCTTCTCTAGCGGATATTCCCTACCCAGGAATTGAACCGGGGTCTCCTGCATTCCAGGTGGCTGTTGCTGCTGCTATCAGGGAATAAAAAGAAATACAATATATTTTGACTCCATAGAGAAAATACTATGTATGAGGAGTCTTGCTTCTGTTTCAAACTTATGTGTGATTTTTCAGGCCCAATCATAGGCAATTATAAAGGCTTTACCTGGCAGGCCTCACTGGGAAAGCTGCCTTCTCCATACCAGAATTGAAACATAGCCAGTGGACTGCAGCCTTTGAGGGGAGCTGCAGTCAAAGATTCAGAGCCCCCTCAGTTCAGTTCAGTTCAGTCGCTCAGTTGTGTCCGACTCTTTATGACCCCATGAATCGCAGCACGCCAGGCTTCCCTGTCCATCACCAACTCCCGGAGTTCATCCAAACTCACATCCATCGAGTCAGTGATGCCATCCAGCCATCTCATCCTCGGTGGTCCCCTTCTCCTCCTGCCCCCAATCCCTCCCAGCATCAGAGTCTTTTCCAATGAGTCAACTCTTCACATGAGGTGGCCAAAGTATTGGAGTTTTGGCTTTAGCATTATTCCTTTCAAAGAACACCCAGGACTGATCTCGTTTAGAATGGACTGTTTGGATCTCCTTGCAGTCCAAGGGACTCTCAAGAGTCTTCTCCAACACCACAGTTCAAAAGCATCAATTCATCGGTGCTCAGCTTTCTTCACAGTCCAACTCTCACATCCATACATGACTACTGGAGAAACCATAGCCTTGATTAGAGGGAACCTTGTTGGCAAAGTAATGTTTCTGCTTTTGAATATGCTATCTAGGTTGGTCATAACTTTTCTTCCAAGGAGTGAGCGTCTTTTAATTTCATGGCTGCATCACCATCTGCAGTGATTTTGGAGCCCCCCAAAATAAAGTCTGACACTGTTTCCACTGTTTCCCCATCTATTTCCCATGAAGTGATGGGACCAGATGCCATGATCTTTGTTTCCTGAATGTTGAGCTTTAAGCCAACTTTTTCACTCTCCTCTTTCACTTTCCTCAAGAGGCTTTTTAGTTCCTCTTCACTTTCTGCCATACGGGTGGTGTCATCTGCATATCTGAGGTTATTGATATTTCTCCCAGCAGTCTTGATTCCAGCTCGTGCTTCTTCCAGCCCAGCATTTCTCATGATGTACTTTGCATATAATTTAAATAAGTAGGATGACAATATATAGCCTTGACGTACTCCTTTTCCTATTTGGAACGAGTCTATTGTTCCATGTCCAGTTCTAACTGTTGCTTCCTGACCTGCATATAGGTTTCTCAAGAGGCCTGTCAGGTGGTCTGCTATTCCCATCTCTTTCAGAATTTTCCATGTTTTATTGCGATCCACACAATCAAAGGCTTTGCTCCCTACCTGGTCATAAGATTCTCATATTTTCCTTCTTAGTCCAAGCACCTTCTTTCCCAGGTTAAGAAAGCTGAGCACAGAAGAAATTATATTTTCGAACTGTGGTGTTGGAGAAGACTCTTGAGAGTTTCCTTAGACTGCAGGGAGATCCAATCAGTCCATCCTAGGGCAGATCAGTCCTGGGTTTTCATTGGAAGGACTGATGTTGAAGCTGAAGCTCCAATACTTTGACCACCTGATGTGAAGAGCTAACTCATTGGAAAAGACCCTGATGCTGGGAAAGACAGAGGGCAGGAGGAGAAGAGGATGACAGAGGATGAGATGGTTAGATGGCATCACCAACTCAATGGACATGGATTTGGGTGAACTTTGGGAGTTGGTGATGGACAGGGAGACCTGGCGTGCTGTGGTTCATGGAGTACAAAGAGTCAGACATGGTTGAGAGACTGAAATGAATTGAACTGGGTAGACCAAGGAAGGAGTTCTTTTAAAGAATGAGCTCTAAATCAATGGAATGACCATTTTGAAGAGAGTGATCTTTCTTCAAGAAAGTCACATTGAAACAGTGGCTAAAATATTCCTGTAATTTGGAAAACAATATTTTAAAGGAAAACTCTTGACTTTGGTGAGATGAGGTTGTCTTATAGCTGTTTAACATCAGCTGTCTTTGAAGCTGCTTGATGATTCTTGATTCAAATAATTGGATTTTATGACCACAATTGTTTCTACACAAATTCTTAAAACTAGTATATATTATGCTGTATATAGAAGAAGTTCTTGAAATAGAAATGAGTGACATATTTTTCATATACTGGAAACATTTTTGATTTATATATTCAAGATGAGATTTGTAATAGTTGGACCATATTTAGTTATTCTGAAACTGATAAATGAAAACCTCAGGTGATGTATTTAATGTGATTGGATGTAGTAGGTGGGTACTGGTCTGTTTGACTCTAAAGGACCTTTCTTTTGTTTCTATAGAAAGACCAGGTGTAACACATGTCAGATGATTACCACTAGCAATCATATATTCAGAATTCCAAACAACAAAAACCTTTTTAAACCTGAAATTTGTAAATGTATTCTTGGGTAAATATCCATTGAAACTCAGTGCTCAATACTTAGTGAAGATTTCATATGTGTGTGAAGATTTTATATGTGTGTGTATATATATGTACACACACACATATAAAGAAGAATTGGAAGTTAGAAACATTCAGTAGAAAAAGTGATGGTGGCCATTACAGAAAAGCTGAGTCCAAAGTGATTGTTTGCTTATATGTCTTAAGTGGTTTGTGACTATTAAAAGCTGTTACCAAAGAATCGTATTTATATTCCAGTATATTTCAATAGAAATAAAACAATAGCAAGATTTGTAAAGCACTTTGTGATTATCACAAATAGGTTATTTCCATTTTTCACAGTTTACTAAAAATGTTTAAGTTTGCTGGTACTTGTTATCTTTATGACTTTTAAAAGTCTTATTTCATTAATAGCTGCTCTAATCTATCCCAAGGGCAATTTGGCTTCACTTTATTACTTTGTTAATGTAGTTTTGAAATGATAGTATGTTTATGTTTGTAGCATTTCAGCAATTTGGATAAAATATTGTTCTGAAATGTTATTTATAAAAATAATTCATGATGTTTAAAATAATATTTCACATTGAGAGCCATCATTTCTAATGTTTCTATGACTTATTAATTTATTTTGCTTTTAGTAGAGTTAACCACATTTCCTTTAATTTTTTCAGTATCAAGCCATAAAATAAGGAAACAGCACACACACATGTATACACACACACACATACACATTGTATTTAGTTCAGGCTAAGACTTTATTTTGGGGGGCTCCAAAATCACTGCAGATGGTGATAGCAGCCATGAAACTAAAAGACACTTACTCCTTGGAAGGAAAGTTATGACCAACCTAGATAGCATATTGAAAAGCAGAGACATTACTTTGGCAACAAAGGTCTGTCTAGTCAAGGCTATGGTTTTTCCAGTAGTCATGTATGGATGTGAGAGTTGGACTGTGAAGAAGGCTGAGCACCGAAGAATTGATGCTTTTGAACTGTGGTATTGGAGAAGACTCTTGAGAGTCCCTTGGACTGCCAGGAGATCCAACCAGTCCATTTTAAACGAGATCAGTCCTGGGTGTTCTTTGGAAGGAATGATGCTAATGCTGAAACTCCAGTCTTTAGCCACCTCATGTGAAGAGTTGACTCATTGGAAAAGACTCTGATTCTGGGAGGGATTGGGGGCAGGAGGAGAAGGGGGTGACAGAGGATGAGAGGGCTGGATGGCATCACCAACTCGATGGACATGAGTTTGGATGAACTCCGAGAGTTGGTGATGGATAGGGAGGCCTGGCGTGCTTCAGTTCATGGGGTTGCAAAGAGTCGGACACGACTGTGACTGAACTGAACTGAATCTAAGTTCAAGTTTTATTCTGACATTTAAAAACAGCATGACCTGAACAGATAACTCTAGTACCAAAACCTTCAGTTGTTGTTCAGTAGCTAAGTCATGTCTGACTCTTCTGCAACCCAACAGACTGTAGCCTGCCAGTCTTCTTTGTCTATGAGATTTCCCAGGCAAGAACACTGGAGTGGTTTGCCATTTCCTTCTCCAGGGATCGTCCTGACCCAGGAATTTAACCCACGTCTCTCTTGAGTAGGAAGGAGGATTCTTTACCACTGAGCTACCATTGCAAAGTCTTTCAGCATCTAATTTTCAAATAACTACCTCATAAGGAGATTGCAGGAATTAAATGAAATAATGTACTGAGCATTGCCACTATTTAAGCACATGTTGACAATGAATTTTCTTCCCTGATAGAGCTCCATTTCCTAAATGTGCCCCCTCCATGGCAAGAAATTATTCAAATGGTAGAATTAAAGCATCCATAGAATCATTTGGTGAAGGCAATGGCAACCCACTCCAGTACTCTTGCCTGGAAAATCCCATGGATGGAGGAGCCTGGCAGGCTGCAGTCCATGGGGTCGCTGAGGGTCAGACACAACTGAGCGACTTCACTTTCACTTTTCACTTTCATGCATTGGAGAAGGAAATGGCAACCCACTCCAGTGTTCTTGCCTGGAGAATCCCAGGGATGGGGAGGCCTGCTGGGCTGCCTTCTATGGGGTCGCACAGAGTTGGACACGACTGAAGTGACTTAGCAATAGCAAAACCTTATCTCTTTCTATTTCTTAAAATGTAAAATAGTTTCTTGTTTAATGTCTGACTCCAATGCCTTTCCCTCTTGATTCACATTGTTATGGAAATACCTAATAGTTTTATGTCAGTCTTGCCTATTTCATGTTGCTTTGTTATTATTGTGTAATTGCACAATGTATTCTAAAATGTCTCAATTATTTCCCTATTTGAGGTTTTATCTTCTTTACATTTAAAACTTTGGTTACATGAGTTACCTGTTTTGTTTTGTTTTGTTTTTCTAATTCTCTCTTGTTTTAAAAGTGATTTTTCCCTTTTACTTTGTAATTGCCTGCCTGTGCTTATCAATTCATGCTATATTTATCAATGTATATATTTTTTCTTGTTATTTTTTTTCTGGTTTTCCTGCATTTGTTGTATTGTTTGATTGCGCTTTTATTCAGTCCTTTTTGTTTTTACTAATTGATAATGATAGCATTAAACTGCAATTTACCTGATTATGTATATATATATTACGTTCCATTTTTTTAAAGAAAAATTTTGTACATTTGTTGTAATAGAGGTATAATTATGACTTCCCTTTTGAGTCATTATTTCAATTTTCTATTCAAAAAATAGTTATTTATTTTGTCTTATGTGATAGCTGCTTTAGCCCCTGACTATCTAAAGCTATAGAGAATGATCTATTAATCAATAATAAATGTATATTATATACTTATAAAAGCTACCACTTATATAAATGCTATATAAAAGCTACCACTTATACAAGTGCTATAAAATGAATAGTTGGGGCTCAGATCAATCATATACAGAAAATAACTAGGGAGGAACCCACATTTATATAGTAGTCAGAGGATACTTCCTTTAGATTACGATTAAGCTTAGATCTACCATATAAGAAAGGCCAACAATGCAAATTGTAGGGGAAATAATACCTTAGCAGAAATAATAAATTATGCCAAGGTTCTTGTGAACTCCCAGAGTCTTTGAAATGGCATTAGACTAACTTGCAAATGTTTGCAAGTCCAGATACTGCAGAACTTTCCAGCTAATAAGTAACTGAATTAAGTCCTACCTCTTAACTGAAGGAAGGTAAACAATCACACTGTAAAACAAAGAAAGAAACAAATCATATATGCTGTAAAGTGTTGTGGCAACCATTTTTGGAAAGCACAATCTGCTGTGCAACAGATTCAGTAAATAATGGAGCTCTGGAAATGTGATTTGATACATATGCTTTCAAAGAGCCAGTCACATCTTTACTTCACTGAATATATCATTTTAGCTTAAATGCTATTCTAATTTTCATCTTGATAGTTTAAAGAAAGCAGGTCATGGTTGAAAACTACACCATTATGAAGCCCATTTAAAAAAACATACATTTTCCATAATAGTAAAAAAAAAAAAAGCATTTCAACTTATTAGCTTTCTCTATGATGAATCACAAAATGAATCAGCTTTATACTAGGAAATCAGCATGGCTCAATAAACTAATCAATGAACTAAGGCTTGAGCATATGGCATACACACTGTACTCCCCTTAAGATATTTTAACCTTGTCTAAATAGTCCAAACCAGATGTAGATCCATTTTTTTTAATGCAACAATAACATTTATCCCAGAAATGATTTTTTACACATCCTTTGGAGGATTTCACAGTATATTCTCATGCATTCTTGAATGTCTATTTTCATCATGGTTCAACCAATCAATCAAAATATAGTGGAAAGCAACTCTAAAAACTGAGGAAACCTGCAATTGGTTCTTCATAATTATGTATTTACTGGTAGAGGTTAGAAAAGTAAAATTAAGACTTTTGTAGAAATGGATACCAATGCATTCATAGCTAGCATATCATAGAAGATGAAGTAGACTTGTGAGATCCACAATTCATCTAGGCACACATGTCTGTCAATAATAATTCTCTGCAGGCAAGTCTCTTTACTGTTTTCTTCATTTTGCTTCCTTTAATGCTTCTGATAAGCATATACAGTGTCTGGAAGAATAGAGTTTTTTCCCCTTTTTTAAAAAATCCATGAGGATAGGAAATTCTGGCATAAGTAATATAAGGCTTATATGACAATTCTTCAGCAGTATAATGATCTCTACTTTTTCTGCACATCAATTTTTGCACTTAGAAGTTTTCTGTCTGAATCCAAGAAAAGAAAGAGATGCTGAGAAAAGCTGACAGGACTATGACTGTTTGCAGACACCAGCTTAGTATATTTCTTACGAACAAAAGAAAATCTTGCTAAACGGGACACCCAGGCATTTTCTTACATCTAATTAATGAGAATTGGATCGTATGGTCATCCTTAGATTATAAGAAAGTATGGGAAAATGAATATTTTCCATTTTTTTTACTTGCCTCTATAGTAGAGAAACACTAGGGGAAAGAAAAGGATTTGTAATATTTTTTTAAGTGAAGTATAGTTGCTCTACAATGCTGTATTTGTATAGGTGTACAACGAAGTTATTCAATTATGTATTTACATGGGCTTCCCAGGTGGCTCAGGGTAAAGAATCTTCCTGCAATGCAGGAGACACAGGTAGATGTGGGTTCGATGCCTGGGTCAGGTAGATATCCTGGAGGAAGGCATGGCAGCACACTCCAGTATTCTTGTCTGGAGAATATCATGGACCGTAGAGCCTGGTGGGCTACAGTCCAAAGGGTCTCAAACAGTTGGACACAACTGAAGTGACTGAGCACACACACACACACACACACACACACATATATATATATGTGTGTGTATATATATATATGAATATATAAATATATATTTATATAAATATATTTATATAAATATATAAATATATATATATATTTTCCTACTCTTTTATAATATAGGTTTTATAATATAGGTTATGGAAAGATACTGAAACAGTTTCCTGTGCTATAGAGTAGGTCCTTGTTGTTTGTCTATTTTATATAAAGAGTAATGCATATCAGTTAATCCCAAACTCCTAATTTCTTTCCTCTACTTACCCTTTGGTAACCATAAAATTGTTTTCTACATCTGTGAGTCTATTTCTGCTTTGTAAATAATGTCATATGTATCATTTTTTAGATTATGCAAATGAGTAATGTCCTATGATATTTATCTTTCTCTGGAATATTTCTTTGGCACTTCACTTTACAGTGTCTGCTGTACATTCTACAGACTTGGTACAACTATTATCATTCATGTCTTACAGCTGAGAGGAATGTGGCTCAAACATGAAGGGGTTAAATGGGTTTCCTAGTGCCATGTGCTCAATAACTAGTGGATACGGGCTGCTAACTTAGCATCTGAAGTCCAAGTCACATTTTCAGCTACTATAAAAAGCTGCTTCCTTTTAAGTTATTGACCAAAATAGAATTATTTCAAGAAATATCCCTTTCCCAAGTCTTTCCCATCATGGAAACATTAAGCACAGATATTAACAATTTAGGAGCAACTGCAAGGCACCAAATATTTTCAAATACTATCTTTAAAAATACTTTGAAGTATATGTTAGCCCAATTTTTAGACTAAAAAAAACAATGCTATAAAGTTAAGTAACTTGTCCATGGCCACACAGATGCAAGTGAAGGTTAGGATAGGATTTCAATCTTGTATTACATTAAGACAGTTTCTCCTTTTTACTATACAACATGGTTTTAATTTTCTTAAGTATAATGACTGTCACTGATACCACTCAGCTAGATCTAGCCTAAAAAAAACTTTTGGAAGTAGTTTATCTTCTGTATAGCTGTATATTTAGATATATAGTCATATATTTCAGTTCAGTTCAGTTCAGTTCATTTCAGAGGCTCAGTTGTGTCCGACTCTTTGTGACCCCATGGACTGCAGCACGCCAGGCCTCCCTGTCCATCACCAACTCCCGGAGTTTATCCAAACTCATGTCCATTGAGTTGGTGTTGCCATCCAGCCATCTCATCCTCTGTCGTCCTCGTCTCCTCCTGCCCTCAATCTTTCCCAGCATCAGAGTCTTTTCAAATAAGTCAATACTTTGCATCAGGTGGCCAAAATATTGAAGTTTCAGCTTCAGCGTCAGTCCTTCCAATGAACACCCAGGACTGATCTCCTTTAGGATGGACTGGTTGGATCTCCTTGCAGTCCAAGGGACTCTCAAGAGTCTTCTCCAACACCACATTCAACAGCATCAATTCTTTGGTGCTCAGCTTTATAGTCCAACTCTCACATCCATACATGACTATTGGAAAAAGCATTGCCTTCACTAGATGGACCTTTGTTGGCAAAGTAATGTCTCTGATTTTTAATATGCTGTCTAGGGTGGTCATAACTTTCCTTCCAAGGAGTAAGCATCTTTTAATTTCATGGCTGCAGTCACCATCTGCAGTGATTTTGGAGCCCAGAAAAATAAAGTCTGACACTATTTCCACTGTTTCCCCATCTATTTACCATGAAGTGATGGGACTGGATGCCATAAGTTTAGTTTTCTGAATGTTGAGCTTTAAGCCAACTTTTTCACTCTCCTCTTTCACTTTCATCAAAAGGCTCTTTAGTTCTTCTTCACTTTCTGCCATAAGGGTGGTATCATCTGCACATCTGAAGTTAATGATATTTCTCCCAGCAATCTTGATTCCAGCTTGTGCTTCAATCAGCTCAGCATTTCTCATACAAGTTAAATGAGCAGGGTGACAATATACAGCCTTGACGTACTCCTTTTCCTATTTGGAACCAGTCTGTTGTTCCATGTCCAGTTCTAACTGTTGCTTCCTGACCTGCATACAGGTATCTCAAGCAGGTCAGGTGGCCTGGTATTCACATCTCTTTCAGAATTTTCCACAGTTTATTGTGATCCGCATAGTCAAATGCTTTGGCATAGTCAATAAAGCAGAAATAGATGTTTTTCTGGAACTCTCTTGCTTTTTTGATAATCCAGCAGATGTTGGCAATTTGATTTCTGGTTCCTCTGCCTTTTCTAAAACCAGCTTAAACTTCTGGAAGTTCATGGTTCATTTATTGCTGAAACCTGGCTTGGAGAATTTTGAGCATTACCTTGCTAACATGTGAGATGAGTGCAATTGTGTGGTAGTTTGAGCATCCTTTGGCATTGCCTTTCTTTGGAATTGGAATGAAACTGACCTTTTCCAGTCCTGTGCTGAGTTTTCCAAATTTGCTGGGATATTGAGTGCAGTTATTTCACAGCATCATGTTTTAGGATTTGAAATAGCTCAACTGGAATTCCATCACCTCCACTAGCTTTGTTTGTAGTGAGCTTCCTAAGGCGCACTTTACTTCACTTTCCAGGATGTCTGGCTCTGGGTGAGTGGTCACACCATCGTGATTATCCGGTCATGGAGATCTTTTTTGTATAGTTCTTCTGTGTATTCTTGCCACCTCTTCTAAATATCTTCTGCTTCTGTTAGTTCCATACCATTTCTGTCCTTTATTGAGCCCATCTTTGCATGAAATATTCTCTTAGTACCTCAAATTTTCTTGAAGAGGTCTCTAGTCCTTCCCATTCTATTTCTTTTTCCTCTATTTCTTTGCACTGATCACTGAGGGAGGCTTTCTTATTTCTCCTTGCTATTCTTTGGAATTCTGCATCCAAATGGGTATGTCTCTCCTTTTCTCCTTTGCTTTTGGCTTCTCTTCTTTTCACAGCTATTTGTAAGGCCTCTTCTGACAGCCATTTTGCTTCTTTGCATTTCATATATTTAGCTGTGATTAAAAAATGACAAAATTTTTATATTAATCTGTGTAGTTCAGTTGTGTTAACTACATATACATTATTGTGCAGCAGCTCTCTAGAAGTTTTCCATCTTGCAAAACTGAAACTCTGTTTCCATTGAACCATTTACAATGTGTCCCTTCCCCAAGCCTTTGTACCCTTCTACTTCCTGTTCCTATGAATTTCACTGCTCTGGATACCTCATAATGGGGAAACTTCACTGCACATATATCTTTTCAGAAGTTCACTTTATGCCACTTCACTTTTATGGAAAGACCTTTATTGGTACCTGATTTTACTGAAATAAAACCCTAGGAGGATTTTCACTTTAACAAAAATAGGCAAAAAATGAAAATAGTGTTCAGCATTTGTGCACCAAACTTCTCCAGGAACTACACAACATCTCAGCATCAGTCCACCATAGCTCTGAACTATGTGAGTATATGTACTTTATTTATTTTGAGCATCTGTTATCAAGATGTGTCCTTCAGTAATTGTCTCCTTGCTTTACACGGTTTATAGGAAAGGTTTCATGGGCATGCTCTGCTTTTGGATAGCTGGGGGAACCTGTATTTGTCTTCTTATGACTGCTTATTTCACTTATTGTCCTCAATTTTATCCATGCTCTAGCATGTGACAGTTTTTTTCTTTTTAAAAGCTGAGTAATGTCCAATCGTATGTATATACTACATTTTCTTTATCCATTCAACTATTGATAGTTATAGGGCTTCCTTTGTAGCTCAGTTAGTAAAGAATCTGCCTGCAATGCAGGAGACCAAGGTTCAGTCCCTGATTCGGGAAGATCCCCTGGAGAAGGAAATGGCAACCCACCCCAGTATTCTTGCTTGGAGAATCCCATGGACAGAGGAGCCTGGAAGACTACAGTCCATGGGGTTTCAAGAGTCTGACATGACTTAGCAACTAAGCCACCACCACCATTGATAGTTATTGGTTTGCTTCCACATTTTGGCTATTGTAGATCATTCTCTAATGAACATGGGTGTGCAAATATCCCTTCAAGATCCTGCTTTTAATTCTTTTGGATATATAAAAGATTTCTGAATCATTGTAGATGTAATTTTAATTAATAAAAAGGCACAAAATGTGAAATCTATAGATTCCATTTGGACGTTTCCCCTTTTTTCTTCCTGCTTCATCCCTGCAGTCTCTTGCTAGGACAATTAACATTTGTCCTTTGACTTCCCAGTTATATAGATTAATATAAGTAATGTTATTTCTCCAATTTGTCAGACCCTTAATGAAATCTTTTTTTTTAATCACATTCTGAACATTCATCTTCTGCTGACTATTCTCCAAAGTGATAGACTTCTCTCTCTCTCTCTCTCTCTCTATATATATATATATATATACACATATATATTATATATGTATAATTATATTATATTATGTGTATATATATATGGCTGAGTATATATGCATATATATGCACACACACGTATATTAATATTTTCATATTAATCCATTAGGAGTCAGGCTGAGTATGTGGATCCTGTATGCTTAGAGAGGCAATTTGTAGAGAGATGTAGAGAACAGACTCTTAGGCTGTCATACCAGTGTTTAATCCCAGGTGTCCTATTCACTTTCTCTGTGTCCTTGAACTAGTATGTCAAATACTCTGTGCCTCAACTTCCCTTTGTGTAAATTACAAATAAATTACTAGCTACTACTTAGGAATATTGTAAAATTTATAGTAGTTAATATGTCAAGTATACATTATGTACTGGTTAAAATTACTTTTTCTTTTTTTTGTTGTTTTTGTTTTT
Source organism: Ovis canadensis (assembly GCF_042477335.2). Classification (NCBI taxonomy): domain Eukaryota; kingdom Metazoa; phylum Chordata; class Mammalia; order Artiodactyla; family Bovidae; genus Ovis; species Ovis canadensis. The sequence continues at coordinate 80,945,912 of NC_091250.1, forward strand.
TTAATTTTTTTCTTATTTTTTATATTTTATTGCCTACTGTTTTTTTCTTTTTTCCTCAGAAGCCATTTCCTCTCACAATTCCTCCTAGAACAACATGGCTCATTCTCACTATACTTAGATCAGTGTGTCACCTTCAATTTCCTATGTTATAGTTATTTGTCAAAGGTAGTTAAATCAGAATTGAACTATGGTATATTTGTGTATCACAGATGTTCAATTGCCGACTAGTCAATAGCATCAATATATTTTGAAGTTTCACCCTTATATGTGATTGAATTTTTGTAAATAGTTCTGGGTACATAGTGAAAACTCAGCATAGGCTATTACACTTTAGTTTATAATAATTATGGAAGTGAGAAAGTCTGTCATATTCCTTGTTGTAATCCTAGCAAAAAGGAAGAGCTAGAGAGACGAGAATCTTGTCTTTCTCGGTCCTGCTTCCTCCATTCAAATAATCAAGAAAAAGAGGTATACAGTAGAGACAAATGGAAAAAAAAAAAAACAAAGTAAATAGAATTTTGGTAACAAATGTCAATTGAAAAAAAATCTATAAATTTTGCCCTTAGAACAAACATATACCTAAAAATGCACTGTATCATTGTGTCAAAAATAATACCTGCAGGTGTCAGAGAAAATATTACTGAGGACTGCTGCTGCTACTAAGTCGCTTCAGTTGTGTCCAACCCTGTGCGACCCCATAGACAGCAACCCACCAGTACTGAGGACAGAAAAGCTTATGCAATGCATAGGTCAAGTTTGCCAAGGCTTTCTAGTCTAACCTTGGTTAGTGACTGTGCAGTGAGAAGCACATAGCTCAGAGATTCCAGGGTCTGCCTTAACTCTGGTTTTCCAGACGGAAAGTAATTATGTAACCATAAAGTTCATTAACTGTGTAATGAGTTCTAAATTTCTCAGTGAAAAAGTGAAAATGAATGCTAATTGCACAGTAGTGTCGAATTCTTTGGGATCCCATGGACTATAGCCTGCCTGGCTCCTCTGTCCATGGAATTCTCCAGGCAAGAGTTTTGGAGTGGGTTGCCGCTTCCTTCACCAGGGGATCTTCCCAACCCAGGGACTGAACCTGGGTCTCCTGCATTGCAGGCAGATTCTTTACCAATTGAGCTACTAGGGAAGCCCTAAATTTCATAGTAGGATCCTCAAACATTGTTCTGGATGCTTTCCACTTTGCCCTCTAAAAATCTCCCGTCTTATGATCTCTGGTCTGTGTCCCAGAAAAAGGACCTGTATGGGTTAAATCAAATGCCCTTTGCTTTCTGGCTTCCAGTTAGGATTTGCCAATGAGAAGCAATTCTGTGGCAATCCAAGTGTGGGTTAGAAAAGAATTTCCAGACACAGAGTATTTCAAATGGACTTGAGTATATTAAGGGCAAGGAACAGAGATAATGAAAGTGCTGCAAAATGCAGTGGGCCAGGGAAAGCTGACTGTTAGGACAGAGGGCCAGCTCGTGTGACCCATGGTCTATAGCCCACAAAACTTCTCTGTCTGTCGAATTTTCCAAGCAAGAATACTGCAGTGGGTTGCCATTTCCTACTCAGGGGATCTTCCCAAACCAGGGATCAAACCTGCAGTTTTTGTGTCTCCTGTACTGGCAACTGGATTTTTTACCACTGCACCATCTGGGAATCCCTTTCTTGGATTAGTAGCCAACTTTTATAGCCTAGAGACAAAATTCCTATTGGAAGGGTGGTGTTAGGTGATTGACTAGGGTGCAATAGGGTGAGTACTGGGGTGGGCATTTTTGCCTAATTTGGAGTCAGGAAGCTGTCTGGCAAAGATCAGGGGGCCTTTGGCAAAGGTTACAAAAGGACTCAGTGAGTTTCAGAGGTGACATGGTTCTAGGCTCCACACATGTGGCCTTTGTTTATGACTCCACAAGCACTTAACAGATGATCAGAAGGAAGAAAGAAAATGACATTATTCCACAGGATCCTCCAACAGGGTTGCCACAAGTTGCCAGTGACCTTAAATGAAGATCATAGCACCTATCAAATGTCCCTTTGCCTACAGTTACTTCTTTCTCGCTCTCTGCAAATGCTCCCTCCCCTCTCATCCTTTAGCACTAGCTCTTCCTTTTGGATTTCAAGATTCAGGAAGATGCCTGGGAGCCTTCCTAATGCTCACACTTTTGAAAAGTGTCCTTTTGTTAAACCCTCCTCAAGTTACACAATTAAACAATCTCATCATGCTCCTGGGAGTATGACTGAAAAACACATTAAAACACTTTTAGTTAAGAGTACATATTCTTCACGACCAGCATAATCACGATGGTGTGATACTCACCTAGAGCCAGACATCCTGGAATGTGAAGTCAAGTGGCCCTTAGAAAGCATCACTACAAACAAAGCTAGTGGAGGTGATGGAATTCCAGTTGAGCTATTTCAAATCCTGAAAGATGATGCTGTGAAAGTGCTGCACTCAATATGCCAGCAAATTTGGAAAACTCAGCAGTGGCCACAGGACTGGAAAAGGTCAGTTTTCATTCCAATCCCTAAGAAAGGCAATGCCAAAGAATGCTCAAATTACCCCACAATTGCACTCATCTCACATGCTAGTAATGTAATGCTCAAAATTCTTCAAGCCAGGCTTCAACAATATATGAACCATGAACTTCCAGATGTTCAAGCAGGATTTAGAAAATGCAGAGGAACCAGAGATCAAATTGCCAAAATTTACTGGATCATGGAAAAAGCAAGAGAGTTCCAGAAAAACATCTATTTCTGCTTTATTGACTATGCCAATGCCTTTGACTGTGTGGATCAAAATAAACTGTGGAAAATTCTGAAAGAGATGGGCATACCAGACCACCTGACCTGCCTCTTGAGAAGCCTGTATGCAGGTCAGGAAGCAACAGTTAGAACTGGACATGGAACAACAGACTGGTTCCAAATAGGAAAAGGAGTACGTCAAGGCTGTATATTGTCACCCTGCTCATTTAACTTCTACGCAGAGTACATCATGAGAAATGCGGGGCTGGAAGAAGCACAAGCTGGAATCAAGCTTGCTGGGAGAAATATCAATAACCTCAGATATGCAGATGACACCACCCGTATGGCAGAAAGTGAAGAGGAACTAAAAAGCCTCTTGAAGAAAGTGAAAGAGGAGATTGGAAAAGCTGGCTTAAAGCTCAACATTAAGAAAACCCAGATCATGGCATCTGGTCCTATCACTTCATGGGAAATAGATGGGGAAACAGTGGAAACAGTGCCAGACTTTATTTTGGGGGGCTCCAAAATCACTGCCTGGAAAATCCCATGGATGGAGGAGCCTAGTAGGCTGCAGTCCATGAGGTCGCTAAGAGATGGACATGATTGAGCGACTTCACTTTCACTTTTCACTTTCATGCATTGGAGAAGGAAATGACAACCCACTCCAGTGTTCTTGCCTGGAGAATCCCACAGACGGGGGACCCCGGTGGGCTGCCGTCTCTGGGGTCACACAGTCGGACAAGACTGAAGCGACTTAGCAGCAGCAGCAGCAAAATCACTGCAGATGTTGACTGCAGCCATGAAATTAAAAGATGCTTACTCCTTTGAAGAAAAATTATGACCAACCTAGACAGCATATTAAAAATCAGAGACATTACTTTGCCAACAAAGGTCTGTCTAGTCAAGGATATGGTTTTTCCAGTAGTCATGTATGGATGTGTGATTTGGACTGTGAAGAAAACTGAGAGTCAAAGAATTGATGCTTTTGAACTGTGGTGTTGGAGAAAACTCTTGAGAGTCCCTTGGACTACAAGGAGATCCAAACAATCCATTCTAAAGGAGATCAGTCCTGAGTGTTCTTTGGAAGGAATAATGCTAAAACTGAAACTCCAGTACTTTGGCCATCTCATGTGAAGAGTTGAGTCATTGGAAAAGAACCTGATGCTGGGAGGGATTGGGGGCAGGAAGAGAAGGGGATGAGAGAGGATGAGATGGCTGGATGGCATCACCGACTCGATGGACTGGAATCTGAGTGAACTCCGGCAGTTGGTGATGGACATGGGGGCCTGGTGTGCTGCAATTCATGGGGTCGCAAAGAGTCGGGCATGACTGAGCAACTGAACTGAACTGAATAATGAGCGATCCTAACATATTTTCATGTGTTTATTAGCCATATGTATGCCTTCTTTGGAAAAATGTCTATTTAGGTCTTCTACCTAGTTTTTTATTGGGTTGTTTTGTTTTGTTTTTCTGGTATTCAACTGCCTGAGCTGCTTACATATTTTGGAGATTAATCCTTTGCCATTTGTTTCATTTGCTATTATATTCTCTCATTCTGAGCATTGTATTTCCACCTTGTTTATAGCTTCTTTTCTTCCAAGCAGAAAGCATCTTTTAATTTCATGGCGGCAATCACCATCTGCAGTGATTTTGGAGCCCACAGAAATAAAGTCTGACACTGTTTCCACTGTTTCCCCATTTATTTCCCATGGACCGGATGCCATGATCTTCATTTTCTGAATGTTGAACTTTAAGCCAACTTTTTCTCTCTCCTCTTTCACTCTCATCAAAAGGTTTTTAGCTCCTCTTCACTTTCTGCCATAAGGGTGGTGTCATCTGTATATCTGAGGTTATTGATATTTCTCCCAGCAATATTGATTCTAGCTTGTGTTTCTTCCAGTCCAGTGTTTCTCATGATGTACTCTGCATAGAAGTTAAATAAGCAGGGTGACAATATACAGCCTTGACGTACTCCTTTTCCTATTTGGAACGAGTCTATTGTTCCATGTCCAGTTCTAACTGTTGCTTCCTGACCTGCATACAGATTTCTCAAGAGGCAGGTTAGGTGGTCTGGTATTCCCATCTCTTTCAGAATTTTCCACATTTTATTGTGATCCACACAGGCAAAGGCTTTGGCATAGTCAATAAAGCAGAAATAGATGTTTTTCTGGAACTCTCTTGCTTTTTCCATGATCCAGTAAATTTTGGCAATTTGATCTCTGGTTCCTCTGCCTTTTCTAAAACCAGCTTGAACATCAGGGAGTTCACGGTTCACGTATTGCTGAAGCCTGGCTTGGAGAATTTTGAGCATTACATTACTAGCATGTGAGATGAGTGCAATTGTGTGGTAGTTTGGGAATTCTTTGGCATTGCCTTTCTTAGGGATTGGAATGAAAACTGACCTTTTCCAGTCCTGTGGCCACTGCTGAGTTTTCCAAATTTGCTGGCATATTGAGTGCAGCACTTTCACAGCATCATCTTTCAGGATTTGAAATAGCTCAACTGGAATTCCATCACCTCCACTAGCTTTGTTTGTAGTGATGCTTTCTAAGGGCCACTTGACTTCACATTCCAGGATGTCTGGCTCTAGATTAGTGATCACATCATCATGATTATCTGGGTCTTGAAGATCTTTTTTGTACAGTTCTTCTGTGTATTCCTGCCACTTCTTTTTTTTTTTTTTTAATTTGAAATTCAAATTTAACTGAGAGACCTGCATTTCATTTGGTAGTGCTACCTGAGATATCTTTTATGGAACATTTCTCTCTCTCTTTTTTTTTAAATTATTATTATTATTATTATTTTTAATTTTAAAATCTTTAATTCTTACATGCATTCCCAAACATGAACCCCCCTCCCACCTCCCTCCCCATAACATCTCTCTGGGTCATCCCCATGCACCAGCCCCAAGCATGCTGTATCCTGCGTCAGACATAGACTGGTGATTCAATTCTTACATGATAGTATACATGTTAGAATGCCATTCTCCCAAATCATCCCATCCTCTCCCTCTCCCTCTGAGTCCAAAAGTCCGTTATACACAGCTGTGTCTTTTTTCCTGTCTTGCATACAGGGTCGTCATTGCCATCTTTCTAAATTCCATATATATGTGTTAGTATATTTTACTATTTTTAAAATCATTTCTTTTTTTGTTGTTGTTTTTTGTTTTTTTTTTCTTTTTTCTTTTCTTTTTCCTGCCACTTCTTATGACCAACCTAGATAGTATATTCAAAATCAGAGACATTACTTTGCTGACTAAGGTCTATCTAGTCAAGGCTATGGTTTTTCCTGCGGTCATGTATGGATGTGAGAGTTGGACTGTGAAGAAGGCTGAGTGCCGAAGAATTGATGCTTTTGAACTGTGGTGTTGGAGAAGACTCTTGAGAGTCCCTTGGACTGCAAGGAGATCCAACCAGTCCATTCTGAAGGAGATCAACCGTAGGATTTCTTTGGAAGGAATGATGCTAAAGCTGAAACTCCAGTACTTTGGCCACCTCATGAAAAGGGTTGACTCATTGGAAAAGTCTCTGATGCTGGGAGGGATTGAGGGCAGGAGTAGAAGGGGACGACAGAGGATGAAATGTCTGGATGGCATCACGGACTCGATGGACGTGAGTCTGAATGAACCCCGGGAGATGGTGATGAACAGCGAGGCCTGGCATGCTGCGATTCATGGGGTCGCAAAGAGTTGGACATGGCTGACCAACTGAACTGAACTGAACAGATAGCTTCCTTTGCTGTACAAAGTTTTCAAGTTTAATTAGGTCACATTTTCTTATTTTTGTTATTATTTCCTTTACTCTAGGAGGTGGGTCATAGAGGATATCACTGTGATTTATGTCAAGACATGTACTGCTTATGTTTCCCTCTAAAAGCCTTATAGATTCTGGCTTTATGTTTAAGTCTTTAATCCTTTTTGAGTTTACCTCTGTGTATGGTGTTAGGAGATGGTCTAAATTCATTGTTTTACATGCAGCTGTCCATTTTTTCCCAGCACCACTTATTGAAGCTGTCTTTACTCCATTGTATATTCCTGCTGCCTTTGTCAAAGATAAACTGCCAACAGACGCATGGGTCATCTCTGGGGTTTCTAGCTTGTTCCATTGGTTTATATTTCTGTCTTTGTATCAGTATCATACTATCTTGATGATTGTAGCTTTATAGTAAAGTCTGAAGTCAGGAAGCTTGATTCTTTCAGCTCTGTTTTTCTTTCTCAAGGTTACCTTTACTATTCAGGGTTTTTTTTTTTTTCTCATTTCCATGCAAATTGTGAACATTTTTGTTCTAGTTCTGTGAAAAATACCGTTGGTAGCCTGATAGGAATTGCATTGTACCTGTAGATTGCTTTGGATAGTATAGTCATTTTCACAATATTGATTCTTCCAACCCAGAAACATGGCGTTTCTCCATCTGTTTGTGTCATTTTGGTTTCTTTCACCAGTTCCTTGTAGTTTTCTGCATACAGGTCTTTTGTCCTTTTAAGTAGGTTTATTCCTGGGTATTTTATTCTTTCTGTCACAGTTATGTATGGGACTGTTTTCTTAACATGTCTTTCTGATTTTTCTTTGTTATTGTAAGGGAATGCAAGCAATTTCTGTGTGTTAGTTTTATATCCTGTGACTTTACTATATTCATTAGTTAGCTCTAATAATTTTCTGGTGGCATCTTTAGGGTTCTTTATGTATGGGATAATGCCTTCTGCAAGCAGTGAGAGTTTTGCTGCTTCTTTTCCAATCTGGATTTTTTTTTTTTAAATTTCCTTCTCTTCTCTGATTGCTGTGATTAGGACTTCCAAAACTATGTTGAATAACAGTGGCAAAAGTGGCACCCTTAACTTGTTTCTGACCCAACAATTCCAATACTGGGCATATGCTCTGAGGAAATCATAATTGAAAAAGATACATATACCTAAATGTTCATTGCAGCACTATTTACAATAGCTAGGACATGGAAGCAATCTAGATGTCCATCAACAGATGAATGGATAAAGAAGTTGTAGTTCATAAATACAGTGGAATATTGCTGTTGCTGATGCTGCTAAGTCGCTTCAGTCATGTCCAACTCTGCGTGACCCCATAAACAGCAGCCCACCAGGCTCTCCCATCCCTGGGATTCTCCAGGCAAGAACACTGGAGTGGAATATTACTCAGCCATAAAAAGGAATGCATTTGAGTTAGGTCTATTGAGGTGGATAAACCTAGAAACTATTAAACAGAGTGAAAAAAAAAAGAAACTATTAAACAGAGTGAAGTAAGTCAGAAGGAGTAAAACAAATATTGTACATTAACACATATATTTGGAATCTAGAAAAATCATGCTGATGAACCTATGGTACTGATGAATCAGCAATGAAGACACAGACATAGAGAACAGACTTGTGGACATGGTGGGGTAAGAAGAGAGTGGGATGAATAAAGAGAGTAGAATTGAAACATATACATTACCATACGTAAAATAGATCAGTTCAGTTCACTTAGTCGTGTCTGACTCTTTGCGACCCCATAAATCACAGCATGCCAGGCCTCCCTGTCCATCACCAACTCCCAGAGTTCACTCAAACTCATTTCCATCAAGTCGGTGATGCCATGCAACCATCTCATCCTCTGTCGTCCCCTTCTCCTCCTGCCCCCAATCCCTCCCAACATCAGGTTATTTTCCAGTGAGTCAACTCTTCACATGAGGTGGCCAAAGTACTGGAGTTTCAGCTTCAGCATCAGTCCTTCCAATGAACACCCAGGACTGATCTCCTTTAGTATGGACTGGTTGAATCTCCTTGCAGTCCAAGGGACTCTCAAGAGTCTTCTCCAACACCATAGTTCAAAAGCATCAATTCTTCAGCACTCAGCTTTCTTCACAGTCCAACTCTCACATCCATACATGACCACAGGAAAAACCATAGCCTTGACTAGACAGACCTTTGTTGGCAGGGTAATATCTCTGCTTTTCAATATGCTATCTAGGTTGGTCATAACTTTCCTTCCAAGGAGTAAGCGTCTTTTAATTTCATGGCTGCAATCACCATCTGCCAGTGGGACTTTGCTGTATGACACGTGGAGATCAATCCTGGGCTCTGTTACAACCTAGAGGGATGGAATGGGGTGAGAGAGGGGAAGGAAGTTTAAGAGGGAGAGGATGTACGTACACTTATGGCTGAGTCATGTTAATGTATGGTAGAAACCAGCACAATGTTGCAAAGCAATTATCCTCCAACTAAAAATAAATTTAAAGAAAAGAGTATAGGTTCTTCCTTTCCTTACTCATCCTTGAGAAGAGACAGGGAAGATGGGAGGGATTATGCACACAGTACAAATGGCTCTAATTCCTTTGTGATAGTTCTTAAAATCCAGAGCTTACATTATAAACACAGTACTTATGAGCAAAAGACTTGAACCTGACATGTGCCTTGTTATCTGGGTCACTCAAGCTTATGGTTTCTAGCTGACCAAATGGAATGCTTACTATTGGTTATTCATGTTGCATAACCTTTCTCACTTGTCAGCTGAGAGTATTAATTTAAAAATGTGTAGCAAAAGAGTATTCTAATACTAATTATTAAGATTAATGTAAAGTGAGGTTTTCACAGTTTCAAAATTTTATTGAGAATAATCTTTTAAAAAGAGAAGGCATAATGAAGAGTTGAAATTTTTGCACAATAACTTGAAGGTAAAAAGTTAAAAATTCTAAATCTAAATCTTAATATGAATATAAACAATTTTTTAGTAGTATACTTGAATCAGTATTCAGAGATTTGATTTATGGTAGATGTTGAATATGTCATTACTAAAGTTACCTATTTTGTAGTATTATATTAAAGATGCTTTCCTATTTAGTCAGAGTATAAAACTTTTAACAAACTAATTTTTGTGACTATTGGAATTGTAAATTTTAATTATTGAAGTGCACATACTGAAATGCAGAGAGAAAGCACATGAGTAATGTGCAAAGTAAATCAAATATTTATTCCAATAAAATTATTCAGAAAGAGCTGTTCAGATTTTGATACTGTGAAAAATGTTAAAAGCAAGATAATACATTGGCACAAACAGCTTTAATGAAGAAACATACTTTATGCTGTCTAAAGGGGGAAAGTATTAAAATTACTTTAGTAGTTGCATTTATCACTTTTCTTTTACTTAAAGCATCTTGTGTCAATTTTAGTTGTAGCAGTATTCTTCTCTCTAGATTAATCTACTTTATCTACTTCAGAAAACATTGGAATAATTATGAAGCATGCATTTGACTTAATAAAACATATTGCAAACAGTTTTTTAAGCAGATTAAAAAAAAAAAGATCACAGCTGTGATTAATGTCTCTGAGAGGAATTGAGACTACAAAGTACAGTGAAGAGCAATGAATTGCATTATTGGGTTGGCCAAAAACCTCATTCAGATTTTTCTGTAATATCTTATGGAAAAACTCACACAAACTTTTTGGCCAATGAAGTATTTTTTGAAAACTAAGAAAATGCATTTAAAAACATGTAGCACATTTTAAATAGCCTAATAAAGTTATTTCAATACAGGAGGCAATTTTTTTCTGTAAAGTGCCAGAGGGTAAATATTGAGGCTTTATGGACCACTTGATCTCTGGTACCTACTCAACTGGGCTTCCCACCTGCCAATGCAGGAGACATATAAGGGCTGTGGGTTTGACCTCTGGCTTGGGAAGATCCCCTGGAGGAGGGCATGGCAACTTATTTCAGTACTCTTGAGAATCTCATAGACAGAGGAGCCTGGTGAGCTATAGCCCAAAGGTTTGCAAAGAGCTGGACATGACTGAAACTCTTAACATGTATGCACACACACCACTACTCAATTCTGACAATACAGTGGAAAACCAGCCCCAGACAACACATAAATGAAAGGGTATGGCTGTGAACCTATAACTATTGCTGTGATAGAGTGCCACTTTTTTTTCTAAAAGGTAGATGTAGACATAGCTCATTTTATTGTGCTTTGTCGATCTTGTATTGTATACATATTGAAGATTTGTAGCAACCCTGGGTCAAACAAGTCTGTTGGCACAAATTTGTCCAACTGCATTTGTTCATCCTATTTCTGTGACACATTTTGGTAATTCTCTCAATATTTTGAAACTTTCCACTGTTTCCTTTGGTAATCTGTGATCAGTGATCTTTGCTGTTACTCTTATAATTATTTGGTGCTGCCATAAACCATCTCATATAAGGTGGCAAACTTGCTTGTTGAAATGACAATGAAAAATTGAGAATATTACATAAACTTAGTTAACAAAGCCAAGGTAGGGTTTGAAAGATTAACTTCGATTTTGAATGATGGTCTTCTGTGGGTAAAAAGATATCAAATAGCATTCCCTACCCTTCTTATTTAACTTATATGCAGAGTACATCATGAGAAATGCTGGGCTGGAAGAAGCACAAGCTGAAATCAAGATTGCTGGGAGAAATATCAATAGCCTCAGATATGCAGATGACACCACCCGTATGGCAGAAAGTGAAGAGGTACTAAAAAGCCTCTTGAGGAAAGTGAAAGAGGAGAGTGAAAAAGTTGGCTTAAAGCTTAATATTCAGAAAACTCAGATCATGGCATCTGGTCCCATCACTTCATGGCAAATAGACAGGGAAACAGTGGAAACAGTGGCTGACTTTATTTTGGGGGGCTCCAAGATCACTGCACATGGTGACTGCAGCCATGAAATTAAAAGACACTTACTCCTTGGATGGAAAGTTATGACCAACCTAGATAGCATATTCAAAAAGCAGAGACATTACTTTGCCAGCAAAGGTCCATCTAGTCAAGGCTATGGTTTTTCCAGTGGTCATGTATGGATGTGAGAGTAGAGCTGAGCGCCGAAGAATTGATGCTTTTGAACTATGGTGTTGGAGAAAACTCTTGAGAGTGCCTTGGATTATAAGGAGATCCAACCAGTCCATTCTAAAGGAGATCAGCCCTGGGTGTTCTTTGGAATGACTGATGCTAAAGCTGAAACTCCAGTACTTTGGCCACCTCATGCGAAGAGTTGACTCATTGGAAAAGACTCTGATGCTGGGAGGGATTGGGGGCAGGAAGAGAAGGGGACGACAAAGAATGTGATGGCTGGATGGCATCGCCAACTTGATGGACATGAGTTTTAGTGAACTCCGGGAGTTGGTGATGGACAGGGAGGTCTGGCGTGCTGTGACACATGGTGTTGCAAAGAATCAGACACGACTGAGCAACTGAACTGAACTACAGAAATATAATTCTTGAAGAGTCTGTTGATATGGAGAACTCCATTTTTGGTCTTACTTTAAGAAATTGTTGCAGCCACCCAATCTTTAGTAAACACCCATCAGATTAGTCAGCGGCCATTAACATCTAGGTAAGACCCTCCACCAGGAAAAAGATTATTACTTGCTGAAGGCTCAGATGATGATTAGTATTTTTCAGCAATATTTTTAAGTTAAGGTATGTACCTTTTTTAATAAACAAAACTATTGTACACTTAATAGACTACTGCTACTGCTGCCACTGCTAAGTCACTTCAGTCGTGTCCGACTCTATGTGACCCCATAGACGGCAGCCCACCAGGCTCCCCTGTCCCTGGGATTCTCCAGGCAAGAACACTGGAGTGGGTTGCCATTTCCTTCTCCATAATAGACTACAGTGTAGTGTAAATATAAGCTCACTATTAACTGTATTGGGAAACCAAAAATTTGTGTGGCTCATTTTATTGCAATATTCATTTTATTGCAGAGGTGTAAAACTGAACCCACAGTATCTCTGAGGCATGCTGTGCAGTCTGTATTATATTTGATTAGATATCAGGGTAATTTTTTAGAACACTTTTAGCACCTGTTTAAAATGTTTCAGCTGACATTAAGTCCACATTAGATAAAGATTATGTTCTTACTGAATAATATAGGATTTCTTGCCTCAAACACAATTGAGTGGATTTTTTTTAAGTCAAAATGTCTCTTTTGGAAAGGAATCTTGTTCTAACGTTGAAATATGAACATTATGTTGTCATCAGAGTAGTTCCTTGTAATTGAAAGAGAAGCATCTGTACAACTTAAGGTACATATGTTTCTTTAGGTATGTGCGCTGAGAGAATGCATTTAACATATTGATCCTCAATTTTTCCATCTGTTACATATAGCTCTTTACTTTGAAGACTAGGCTATTCATATATAATACACTTAAAGTTCTAGACACATGGCAAATGCTCAGAAAACACTAAAACCTCCCACATCTTATTCAGTTTTTTATAGAAACAGCATTGGACTTTAAGGAAGAATCACAAACTCCCCTCCTCCTTCTTTTTAAAGTACTGTATTTTAGTGGTAGAGAATTTTTCTTCACTAGCTGTTTCCTCAAATGAAATAATACATTTTCATATCAGGGTATTTGAAATGGCCTGGGTATTAATCCTAGCTAATATATATTGTTCTCCTTGATTCATGTGGGGAATACTATCTGGTTGTTCTGGTTAAGATGAAATCACAGGTTGTTAAAATAATCCAGAGATTTGTTGTCTTTGCAGTGAGAATCATGCATAAACATTAACTATCTTTGCCTAACCTTTTAGTTCATTTACCTTAATTCATTTTCAGATCTCTGTGTTAAAGAGAAACTCTTAAATTTATTTCCTTAATTGGAAAAAATGTGAAGTAACATTATCAGAAATTAACTTCTATGCTAAAATCATGATTACATATTCAGAACCAAAAAAGTGACCTATGTGTATGAAAACTACAAAAAAGACACACTGTAAGAGAATGTAACTTTTTGTTTCATAATAAGTTACTGCATTTATTTGCACTTAGAGTCATTAAAGGACAGAAGGCTGATAAACTGAGATACTTTTGCCACACACTCACAAAATGCTCCCCAAAATGATGTCAGAAGCTGACAACAGAAGCCATTGCAATCACAAGCCATAAAATTTTATTATACAAAGTGACTACGTATGGACACAAATAACTGTTATTACAGTGGTTTATCAAGATCCAAACCATTTAGATCATCTATATCTTAAAAGTTTTTTAATTAGTAACTCTTTTCAGCTTAACTGCATTATAGTTATCACAGGCTCATCTTAAATTCACACAGATTCAAAGGTACCAGGTATATTCCATTGTCCAACAATAATTTATTTTGAGACAAATATTTCAGAAATTGTTTGAGAATCAGAAATCAACTTCCTAGATTTGTCTGGTCACTCAGCAGCCTATTTCTACTCACACTTCTCCTCCCTTCCTCTCTTTGTCCAAATATAATATTTTTCCGTAGTTAGAAAGAAGAGAAAGTTACTTGAAGAGAAAGCCCTTTCAGTGAGGGAACAGATTTTTACAAAATAATAATAATTTGGACAGATTGTACTTCAGGAGATTCTTTTTTGTCATCCCTAAATGTGGCATGCTGCAATTCATGGGGTCACAAAGAGTCGGACTCAACTGAGCGATTGAACTGAACTGAATGTGGGAAAACCTTAGATCAGTAGGAAAAATAAGCATTTGATTAAAATGTTACAAGTAACAACAAGATCATAATACATCTAAAATTACCTTGTAATGTTTTACTGTCAGTTTACACTCATACCTACTATGAAATACAGGATCCCCTTTCCTACCCACAGCATTTCACTTAGTTAATATTGTCTGTTAATCACAGCTTCTTGTTTGCCTTTTTTTTTTTCCTTTTATTTCAGGATCCATCTTTCCTCCTACTCCATTGAACTTCTATTCCTAGCATACTGACCTTCATTCTCTCTCCGTCCATGTATTATAGTAGAAGCTTCCTAACTGGTTTTTCTTATTCTAAGCATCACACACCAGTAGGATGAAACTTTTGTGATATTAATAATGATGCTTCTGTACTCACATAACATCATAAACTCCTCAAGAATTGGTATCACCCAGTTCAGTTCAGTTACTCAGTCATGTCTGACTCTTTGCGACCCCGTAGACTGCAGCATGCCAGGCTTGTATCACCCAGTCCTCTGAAATGTGTATTCTTGCCTCTCTATTATGGGGTTAGACCTACCTATCTAGTCTCATCTTTGCTTGTCCCTGTATGAATTTTAACCTTCAATTAAAATGAACTTTTATTTGTACCCAAATAAAAGCAAACTTTTATTTGATTCTGCTTCTTTATTCAAGATGTTTACTCAACTGGAAAATGTGTTCTCTATTAACCCCAGCTATTGACATATTATATTCTCAAACTCCCATTTCTAAGCGCATATTCTCCAAGAAACTGTCTCAGAGTTACCCTCCCTCCCTTAGATTGTATAACTCATCTTCTGTTGATATGACAATTTTCCTAAGGAAAGTTAATTTTTATATTCCCTCTTGTACCTCATTACCTTTTACATAGGAAGTGCTGCATAAATATTTGAATTGTTAGGTTATTTTCAAAATGAAAACACAAACCTGACCTTATATTGACTAGAGCAGTGTGGTCAATAGCGTCTGGAAACAACATTTTGGAAATTTTGTTAGAAGGTTGGGAATGGACTTTACTATGGTAAAGTAAAAGTAAAGTAAATGGACTTTACTATGGTAAAGTTTACTATGCTTTGTCAAGGGCTCTCCAGCTGCAAAAACAATGATGACCAATAGAAACAATAACAAGTAAGTCTGGACTTTGTTGGGTATGACAAAGGGAGTTACATAAATTTGATGATGTAAAGAAAAATAGATTGGTCAGTAATTATTTTCAAAATGTTATTCTTGGGACAATGCTAAATCATTAATGGTCTATGGAACCCCTTCTCATAAACTTCAGCACTAAGATCAATGAAATATTGTAATTACAAATGTGATATCTTGCTGAATTTTTCAAGAGTGAAAGTAGGCACTGGTATAAAACTTTGGAGACTTCCCAGGTGGTTCAGTGGTAAAGAATCTGCCTGCCAATGCAGGAGACACAAGGGGCACAGTTATGGTCCCTGAATCAGACAGATCTCCTGGAGGAAGAAATGACAACCAGTTCCAGTATTCTTGCCTGAAAAATCTCATGGACAGAGGAGCCTGGTGGGCTACAGTTGATGGGGTCATAAAGCATCAGACACAATTGAATGACTGAGCAACAAAAAAATAAACTGATGATTTTATATATGTGTTTATTTATTTATTATGCATTTATTCAGTTATTGGTAATCACTTTAAATTTTAAACTCAAACATATCATCTGATCTAAATCTCTTGCATAATCAAAGTACAAGATGCTTTTCTTCACAACACACTTGACTTGAAATACAATTTCACATCTTACAGTTATGGGCCCTTGATGTGGGAGCTCTGTCAATCATTTTTAATTTTGAATCCTCGGAAAGGATGTAGCTCTCAATATGGGTCTTGTTATTAAGCTGAAATTTAAGATAATTTTATGATTAAATTTACTATCAGAATATGGGAACACACTAAAGGGGGAAAAAACCATGGGGGTTATTTCTATATTAACCCACATTTATTGTGAAAAGTGAAATGTTAGTCACTCAGTCGTGTCTGACTCTGTGACCCCATCAACCGTAGGCCACCAGCTTCCTATGTCCATGGAATACTCCAGGCAAGAATACTGAAGTGGGTTCAGTATATGTCAGTATACTGAGATACTGAAGCTATTCCCTTATCCAGGGGGTCTACCCAACCCCTGCCTGCAATGAGGAATGAACCTGAGTCTACCTCATTGCAGGCAGATTCTTAACCATCTAAGCCACCTGCTGCTGCTGCTACTGCTGCTAAGTTGCTTCAGTCGCGTCCAACTCTGTGCGACCCCATAGACGGCAGCCCATCAGGTTCTGCCATCCCTGGGATTCTCCTGGCAAGAATACTGGAGTGTGTTGCCATTTCCTTCTCCCCATATTTATTGTACTTTAACCTAAAGTTAATAAGTTTTAAAAACTCCTTAATGAAATCTATATCTTTAAAATATAATGTATCCCATGAATTGTCTAATTTCTGCTTACATTAACACCTTCTATGTAGCTAGATTTACTCTTGAATTATGCTCTTTCCCTACTGAATGCTCAGAAAATCTAAGTTCTTTATTTTTTTCAGAAATTACTTGAAATTTTAGGAGTTTTATTTCAATTAAGTCTATGCAACTCAAAAATAGATAAAATATTTTCATGCACTCATAAATCCAAGAGAATAAAATCATGCTAGTCACGATTTTCCTTTTCAATACTTCTAGATCCTGGTAACATATTTAGAGGATAGTGCTATGTGAATTAACACTTCTCCAAATTATTTTAAGTCCCTCTGGTCCAATTATCCTTTCTCTATCTATATTTTTTCTTTTTGGTGTATGTTATTTGGTGTATATTTAAACAGTCAGAAAACACAAGTACCAGTGAATCCAATAAAATCAAGATGTAACTCACCTAGAGAAAGAAGAGGAATTTTTTTTTAAGAATTCTTTCTTAAGATAATAAAACTAATACTTGAAAGAAGAGAGAAACAGGGATTAGACTGCATTTCCTTTTAAAGTAAGATCTATTTGATTTCTTGTAAAAATAATCTAATTGCATCTTCTTTTCACTCTCATTTTTAGAAAGAATAAAATTTGCACACACTTCCTCTTCTGATCTGCATGTTTAAATAGGACTGTTCAGAATACCACTGGCTTTGAAAACAAATCACATGTCTTAATGGTATATACAATGAATGTACGTAGAAAAACATCTGTCATATTTTTATCTAACTTTTATCATATTTTATCTCATTCACAATGTGAAATTGTTAATAGTAAAGTTAAGTTAATGGAACACAGTGAGAAAAGAAAAGTTGTTCAAATTAATTTTTAAGAATTTTGAAGTATGGTCATGCTCAGATAGACTTGAAAGAATACCAGAATTAAAACTGCCCCATGATAATGAGCAGGCCGGTGCTTAAAACATGGAAATACCCATGATACATTTTAGTGAAATGATTTATTCTTCATTGATACTTCATTTTTCATTTATCTTTAAATGAATGTTTACTTTAAGAATATCCATCAATATGCAATGTTACAAAAATGAAAGCATAAGCACTTTGTAAGTGAATATATACATGGCCAAAGTTTAATTTGGCTCTCCATTCAAAAAAAGCAGTGTCGGTGGATATTTGGGCAATATCACTTAATTCATTATTACTTTTCCCCAAGATTTATAAGCAAAGTGAAAAAATTCAGATGTAGGTTGTTGATACAAAATGAAATATACTAGACTGAAAAAAACCCTGTATATTCTAAAAACCTAAGTAATACCATGCCAGAGCATATTCATGTATTCACTAACCACGTGGTGTCAAGTGCACAAGGGACAGCTTCCTCCACATACCATAAGATGGGTCAGGACCATAAAACTCTTCATCCTGATAGTTGCTGTTGACAGAGGAAACAATTTTTAAAGGCTACCCTCAAGATCACCCTGGTGATTTTCCAACTGATTAGGTGATGGTGAATGAATAGGGAGTTCTTATAAATAATTGATATGCCAAACTAGTTATAGGAATATAATAATTAAAGCCTGAGTTTAACTCGCCTCTTAACAAAACAGACATTTGGAAACTATTAACCAACAGGCTCTAAACTATAGTAAGATTATTTTTGTTCCTGTCTCTCAGAATCGAGAGTTCCATACACTCATTTTCATTAGAGGTACCTCTAACAGAATTTCACCTTTAATATAATTTCTGCACCTGCTCACATTTTCTAAAAAAGAGAATGTCATTACAATTTATAACAAACTCATAAACCTGACCTAGTTGAAATTTAGGAACTGGAAAAGACAATATGCAATACAGGCCTGAAACTGTGTTTCCAGAATATTACTGGTCTGAAAAATGTTAATAGCATGTACTTAAGACAATATCCTCAAATTGAATTTCAAATCAATTCGCTGGATAATATTCTTTAGCCACATGAGTAAATACAAGCCCTGTTCCTCAATGTTTGTTGTTGTTGTTAATTTAAGGAAAATAACACTTTTTTAGAAGGTTAAGAAAAAGTCATTTAATTTTAAGCTTGGTAGATCTAAACATTTCAGTATTATTCTCTTTGTTCTTCATAAATGCTATGAAACAGAAAAAATGGTTAAATGTAATATTTTTCATTTCTTTTCACCTTGTATTTAAGTGTCTTTGATAGTTTCCATCCTAGTTTATAAGCCACCAAACCTAAATATTTCATCAGGAAATGAACTAGATTAAAGGTAAGCTAAAAACTGGCTTTTTCTTCTTTAAAAAATAAAAAATTTTAAATTAATGTGTTTGGAGGAGTAAAGCTTCTTAGAAATCAACCCAATGAAATCATGGTTTAATGTTTTCAACTAGTTCTATTCCAAACAAAGCATAAAAAGAAAAAGAAAAAAAAATCAACAATATTTTCTAGGCAAAAACAGATTACATAGTATTAGGCATTAGATTAGGCTACCATTACAAACAATTGGTTAAATTTAAATAAAATTTTTAATAAATTATTCCATCTTTAAAATATGAATCACAGAACTCATAAATTCAAACTCCTAACAGGATATATGCAAAAATAAAAAAAATAAAGTACAAATATACAATACTATTTTAATAGGCTGAATTTTGCAATAATCTATTTTATATAAAGTACATTTAACTGAAAGCTGCTATTTTATTTACCTATGAAAGCCATAAAACAGGTAAAATAACTATTCACATTTAAACCATTGGTTTCTCTGCATTTTGAATTCAAACTTCATGCAATATTGAAGGACAGTAGACGATGTTGGATTTAGTCAGACTTCTTTTTCATTTTTCCTAGTAAGTGGGATTTATAAGTAAAGATAGCCAACCCAATAAACCAGATTGAACAGGGCAAAAGCTGTTGGGAAAAATATTCGAGAATAGGAATCAATTTTGGCAATGCGTATGTGTATCCTCCCTTCCCTCCATGATCCTGTTCTGCAGTCTTCAAAGCAACAGAAGAAGCTGGCACAATCTTTGCCCTCCAAACACTGGTAGCCATAATCATCTTCTCCTTGTGGCAGAGAAAGGCTATTCATTGGAATCAGAGTGGATCCAGGATGGAGTCCAGAGGACATCTGAGTAAGATAATAAATGAATGTTGAGGAGAAAATAGCATAAAAAGGATCAATTTGTCCCCGCAAGGCAAACTCTAGGAGTGATATGCAGTAAAAAAAAAAAAAAAAAAAAAAATTGCATTTTTCAAAAATCAAACAAATATTCAACCCTAACATCTTTTTTAGGCTATAATTTACTTTGTAGTATGCTGCTGCTGCTAAGTCACTTCAGTTGTGTCTGACTCTGTGTGGCCCCATAGATGCAGCCCACCAGGCTCCCCTATCCCTGGGATTCTCCAGGCAAGAACACTGGAGTGGGTTGCCATTTCCTTCTCCAATGCATGAAAGAGAAAAGTGAAAGGGAAGTTGCTCAGTCGTGTCTGACTCTTTGCAAGCCCATGGACTGCAGCCTACCAGGCTCCGCCGTCCATGGGATTTTCCAGGCAAGAGTACTATACAAATATTATTTTATATTCCAAAGATTTTGAAGGAAAAAGACACTAAAAACTGAAATATATTTTTTTACCTTTAAAAAGATGATCTACTAAATTATTGTTGACCATGAATCTAATTCTAAAATGAGGATAAACTATATTTTCTATGATATTTTACAGTAAAACATTTACAATACTATAAACATCAGTTGGCTTGCTGTGGTTATATTCTGTATTATATTTTAGTCATAATGAGAACAAATAATAAAGATTGACGAGTTTGTATTAATTTTCTTATCACTTAATACCTAAATAGTATATGTTCCAATGTTAATCAGAGTGAAAGTGGTTAAAATACAAGATTGTTAATATATGATTTTGTAAAGCAGAAAATTTTAAGACGGTGTAAATGAATAAAAAATATTTGAGGTCTGGAGTTGTGGATAAGTATGAAGCTTTGTGTTTGGGAGAAAGAACATGTAGGAGTTAAAAACTCAGCTTGGAAACAACTGATATTCAAAATTTTGCTCATTCTACCAAAATTTGTCTCATTCCAGTCCTCCCCATAGCTGGGGAAGAATTACATTAATGAACGCTTAAATAAAATGGCAAGTAAATTATGAATGAAAATTGCCATCTTTAGTAACCCTTATTCTTCAGGACATCCACATATTTCAGGGGTTATTTTAGATGTGAATCTCACAATATAATATAATCAATGGTTTTATTTTGTAAACACTGAATACAATGCTGAAATTATAATAATTGTTTTATCATGATTTTAAATTCTAATGAAAATATTTATAAAATTTTTCATCCTAAATTCTGAAATAAATCTCAAAACTATAAAAATTAAACACTGTATGAGAAAGATTTAGAAAATCAAGTACAAAAATGAGAATTTAAAAACATTTGGACCTATATTCAAACCCACTTTATTTCTAAAATAAACAGAGAATCTGAACCAATAAATATTAAACATTCAGTAGATGCAAAAAGCAAATAATCACAGTTAATGATGTTTTAAAAAGATAAATCCATCACACAAGGTATACTATCCATATTAGAAACAAATTGTGCAGCTCAAAGATAAATAATGCCCTAAAAGTAAATATAAGTGTGACTGAACCTGTGCACACATATCATGAAAAACAGAGGCAACATATTATTATATGTTAACGATGATCTTCTGAGACTGATACTTGGGTTTACTAGACTAGATTCCTCAATTTTAGTGGAGCACTAACACGTACAAAATTGAGATAAATTTGTATTAATTTTCTTATCACTTGATACTTAAATAGCATATGCTCCAATGTTAATCAGAGTGAAAGTGGTTAAAATATAAGATTCTTAGTATGCAATTTCAAGGCTATAAGACATAAAACACATTCCCTTTATCACTCAGAACTGCCATAAATGGAGACAGTGTGTTCGTTGGAAGATATCAATTTTGTATGAGAAGGATGATCAAACATAAAAGTGCACAAAAATGGAGGAAAACTTGCAAATGTTTCACTTAAAATATGAACCAATCCCTGGTGGCCAAAATCATGGAGAACATCTATTTCAGGGACACTTTAGATTGATGGTTTTCTACTTTCCTGCTATCTCCCTCAAAATGCCACTAACCATAAACTGAAACTATACTTCATTGAATGATGAACGTGACTTGAAGTGAATTTTGTATGTGCTAAGAAAAATAATTAAAGAGTTGATATAGTATCAGTAAAATAAAATATTTGTGATATACAAATTTGTAATCTGGAACCACTGAAATATAAATTGGAAAAATATAAACATTACAAACTTTATTTATCTGAAGTACAACTGCATAGCCTACCTTATAATGTCTTAAATAAAGATCCTGATGTCCACCCAAAATAACAAACATTGAGAAAATAAAATAGACCTGTTTAAATAATATAAACAAAACAACAATCAAATAGAATTTTCTTCTACTTCAAACGATGTGGTTTTGAGAATATACCATCTTTTTGTTATTTCAAAAAAATCACTAAGAATATAGCTAAACTTAACATTTTGAGAAATCAATTCCATTCTATTAAAGATACATATGTATCTGGTTATATACTAAATACTCTATTACTTATAGTTTAATCATATAGTTAATATACAAAATATACTTTAAGCACCAAGGCCAATACTTACTACTCAGATCATATACTACTACCATTAATAATATTCAGTATTAGCAATTAACAGACATTGTAGACATTATTAGGTCATGTTATTGATATTATAAAATATTGACTAGTATCACTACTATTAATTTTTCATCAAAAAGTTATACATGAGTATACTTAGTTAATTATCAGTCAAAATTTCAAATATTATGAAACTATATTAGCGTTAAAATAGATATGAGGTAGATTTTTGTCATTCTAAGTTATCAATCTTGGTACCTCAAGAATATAGAAGTTAATGTAAATAATTATCAGAGGAAAGTAAAAAAATAGAAAGTTAAAAAAACAAATAAACCTAATTCTGAGGGTTGGGACCAAGGCTGATAAGCAGAGAATTGTATTTTCACTTGTACATTTATACATTGTTTGATTTGTTCATTTGTTTCAATCATACACAAGTAAGCTTCTTACTGTATTTCAGATTTCACCAATATCAAATAATCATTCCTGGGAGCTTTGCAAATACCATTATACGAAAGAAAGTTTATAATTGGTGAAACTGTGTATTCATACAGCTTTTCATTATTTTTGTGCTCTAAAAGGTGGAGGATTGCTTATTCATAAAGATATGATATGTATTAGCTGAAGAATGGGCTGTGGGTTGGGTACTGTGGCCAAAACAAATACACACACAAAAAAATACCTTTCACACTGTATTTCCACTCATATTCTAGTTACATTCTCAGTAATATATTATATCTTGAACTTTTGCAGTAGTCTTTATCTCCTTGCTTCTTTTGTAATTCAAAAGTATTCCATGCTATTTATAATTGTCTTTCAAAAATATAGAAACAAATATGCCATCTTTGAAAACATTCATAGTTCATCAGTGCTGACAGGGCAAAATCTGAATTTCTTAACATTGTGATGAAAACTTCAACATCTTGGCAATAAACAACTTTTCTATTCTCAACTTGCCTTAATTTCCTTCCTAAGATTCGTATTTTTAAACCAGCATTATCCAGAAGTTTCTACTAGTTACATGTGGCTATTAAACACTTGCAATGTGACCACTGCTACTAAGATTTAAATGTTACATTTTTGGTTGATTTTAGTTCATTTAAATCAACCTAGCTAGTGGTTATTGCATTAGACAAACAGCTTGAGAAATACACCAGTCTACTTTTTATTCTTACATGTAAACCTCAACCTGGATTACATGGTTCCTTCTCTCAAATGTTCTTGCTAATTTGTTTTCCTGAAAACTGCAATTTATTCTTCAGAGAACTACTCCAATGATGTCATGCTTCCTATGTCGTTTTCTCTATCAAATTCCCACTTGGAAGAATTAGTTTACATACATTTTAAATAAATTATTTACAGTGGAATGAGAGAAGCCCACCCACTGCACTGTCACTCACAATGGCATAGCCTCTTCTCAACACTATGTGCTTGTTCGTGTTTCACAAACTATATTACATAATGTCTCAAGACTCCTTCTGTGCATGGGACAGCCCACTTAGTTCAGACTCTGTGGTAACTATCTCTATTTCATTGAAAACATCTTCAAACATGCTTAACTTATATCTGTCATAGAAAATATTTTGGGGCTGAAAAGGTATTTGAAACCAGTTATCTAACTTATCCTTCCTTACAGTGCCTTTGTTTACTTTTGATTTTTACATTGGACTGTTATTTGTACTGTATTTCTTATCTTCTGTTTATACTTCTAATTCATTTTCCCACAACTAGATTTACAGAGCCCTGAAAGCAGAGAACACATTCTGTCATTATTCTCTTCATAGTGTCTTGTCCATTCTTAGTCACTCAGTTGTGTCCAACTCTATGCAACTCCATGGACTGTAGCCCACAAGGCTTCGCTGTCCATGGAATTCTCCAGGCAAGAATACTGAAGTGGGTAACCAACCATTCCCTTCTCCAGAGGATCTTCCTGACCCAGGGATCTAACTTGGGTTTCCTGCACAGCAGCGAAATTCTTACTTCAGAGCCACTAGGGAAGCCCATCTTGTCCACTGTTGGTGAAATAAACTTCAAACATTTAACATTTCCACCAACTGAGAGATTACAAATAAGAAGGTTCCATCCTCAAATGGCTATGCTGCTGCTGCTGCTAAGTCGCTTCAGTCATGTCCGACTCTGTGCGACCCCATAGACAGCAGCCCACCAGGTTCCCCCGTCCCTGGAATTCTCCAGTCAAGAACACTGTAGTGGACTGTCATTTCCTTCCCAGGCTCCTAATATAGGTAGAAAATAGTTTTCTGGTATTTTTATCATCAAACGGCTGAATATTTGAGTTTTAAAATGAATGACTCTTTATTTAGATTGTTTATTACTATTGCTTTTCTGATATCTTTACCTCTTTCATAGGGGATCTTGAGTTTATAATTCAATATATTTAGTATACTAGATTTAACTGAAAATAGATATTGATACAAACATACCTGAATCATATTCTCAATGAATAGAAATAAAATCCTATTAATATATATTCAGTTCAGATGCTCAGTCCTGTATGACTCTTTGTGACTCCAGGGACTACAGCAGGCCAGGCTTCCCTACCATCACCAGCTCCTAGACCTTGCTCAAACTCATGTTCATCCAGTCAGTGATGCCATCCAATCATCTCATCCTTTGTTGTCCCCTTCTCCTCCTGCCTCCAATTTTTCTCAGCATCAGGGTCTTTTCAAATGAGTCAGTTCTTCGCATCAGGTGGCCAAAGTATTGGAGTTTCAGCTTCAGCAGTCCTTTCAAAAAATATTCAGGACTGATTTCCTCTAGGAGTAACTGGTTGCATCTCTTTTCAGTCCAAGGGACTGTCAAGAGTCAACACAATAGTTACAAAGCATCAATTCTCTGGTGCTCAGCTTTCTTTATAGTCCAACTCTCCCATCCATACATGACTACTGGAAAAACCATAGCATTGACCAGACAGACCTTTGTCAGCAGAGTAATGTACCTGCTTTTTAATATGCTGTCTAGGTTCGTCATAGATTTTCTTCCATGAGCAAGTGTCTTTTAATTTCACGGCTGCAGTCACCATCTGCAGTGATTATGCCTAAAAAAATAAAGTCTCCCACGGTTTCCATTGTTTCCCCATCTATTTGCCATGGAGTGAGGAGACTGGATGTCATGATCTCAGTTTTTTGAATGTTGAGTTTTAAGCCAGCTTTTTCACTCCCCTCTTTCACCAAGAGGCTCTTTAGTTCCTCTTCACTTTCTGACATAAGGATAGTGTCATTAGCCTATCTGAGATTATTGATATTTCTTCAGTGATCTTGATTCCTGCTTGTTTTTCATCCAGCCCAGCATTTTGCATGATGTATTCCACATATAAGTTAAATAAGAAGGGTGACAATATACAACCTTGATGTACTCCTTTCCTGATTTGGAACCAGTCTGTGGTTCCATGTCCAGTTCTATTGCTTCTTGACCTGCATACAGATTTCTCAGGAGGCAGTTCAGGTGGTCTGGTACTCCTATCTCTTTAAGAATTTTCCAGTTTGTTGTGATGGACACAGTCAAAGGCTTTGGTATAGTCAATAAAGCAAAAGTAGATGTTTCTTTGGAATTCTCTTGCTTTTTCAATGACCCAATGGATGTTGGCAATTTGATCTCTGGTTCCTCTGACTTTTCTAAAATCAGCTTGAACATCTGGAAGTTGGGTTCATGTACTGTTGAAGCCTGGCTTGGAGAATTTTGAGTACTAGTTTGCTAGCAAGTGAGATGAGTGCAATCATGCAGTAGTTTGAACATTCTTTGGTATTGCCCTTCTTTGGGACTGGAATGAAAACTGACCTTTTCCAGTCTTGTGGTCACTGCTGAATTTTCCAAATTTGTTGGCATATTGAGTGCAGCACTTTCAGAGCATCATCTTTTAGAATTTGAAATAGCTCAACTGGAATTCCATCATATCCACTAGCTTTCTTCGTAGTGAAGCTTCCCAAAGGCCATTTGACTTCGCATTCCAGGATGTCTGGCTCTAGGTGAGTGAGCACACCATCATGGTTATCTGGGTCTTGAAGATCTTTTCTGAGTAATTATTTTGTGTATTCTTGTCACCTCTTCTTAATATCTTCTTCTTCTGTTAGGTACATGCCATTTCTGTCCTTTATTGAGTCCATCTTTGCATCTCTTTTCTTGAAGAGATCTCTAGTCTTTCCCATTCTATTGTTTTCCTCTATTTCTTTGCATTGATTATTAAGAAAGGCTTTCTAATCTCTCCTTGCTATTCTCTGGAACTCTGCATTCAAATGGGTATATCTTCCCTTTTTTCCTTTTCCTTTAGCGTCTCTTCTTTTCTCAGCTATGGTAATAAAGACCAAGTCAAAATGGCACTGACATTCACAATAAAAGATAAAGAAGAAAAAAATAAAATACAGACATAAGAAAATGATAGAAGGACAAAAGGAAGGATGAAATGATAGGAGGAAGGAAGGAAGGTGGGGGATGCAGTAAGAGAAACAGAGAAGAGGTCCATTGTATAATATCACATGGAGAATAAGGCAGAAAACATTTTTATTAACTTATATTTTTCTTAGAGCAGTCATTGAAGCTAAAATTCTATTGTGTTCAAGTATCATCTCTTTCTCCTGGAAGAGGGCATGGCAACCCACTCCAGTATTCTTGCCTGGAGAGTCCATGGACAGAGGAGCCTGGACAGCTACAGTCCATAGGGTTGCAAAGAGTCGGACACAACTGAAGCAACCTAGTACTTATGCATGCATCATCTCTTCCTAAGTAAAATAAATTGAACTTTTCAGGGATTCTCAGCTAAGCAGTCAAAGAGATCTCAAGAATGCCCTTGAATATCATTTAAATAGACATATTGACCTTTCAATGACTCCAGGCAAGATCTTTGGTGCTGGCCCATTGCCATAAATAATTTGGTGAAGGAAAGGAAATGCTTGGTTTTAAACTATTCACAATTTGGGTCCTACAAAATAAAGTAGAGTGTTGGCAGAACAGAGACATAGAGAATGAGAAAGGAAGATAAATTCACAAACTACTGAAACAGGTGTAAAGGGAATGTGCTGCAAGATTTCTGGGTCTAAGCTTGCATTTGATTCTCCTGGCTGGAACAGAAGAAAAACACAGATTCCACAAAGCCCTTAAATAGAACATTTTGAGACAACAGCAAACAGAGCTATCTATTCTTCATAAGAGTGTGTTCTGATTTACCTGATTACCGAGACCATATGGTTGAACACTGAACTAGGCAAGGAGTCAGCTTTGATTAGTGATCCAGTTTTTCACTTAAAGTGTCAGTTAGTATTGAAAGAGCTAATGAAGCATGTAACTGAACAGAAGGAAGATACTATAGAGTTTTATTTTAGATAGCTCTAAATATATTTCTTCTCTAGGTAGTCAATTAAATGTTTAATTTAACTTTTCAATATTTATAATTTAGTGCTTTTAAGCACTCATTTATTTTTTATTCCTTACTTTTTCAGCTTTAGTATTTTGCTTCTAGCGCTTGGTGATATATTGTAAATATTAAGCATATAGATAATTTTTTCTTAAATAGCTTTTCTAGAACAGTACCTAGAACCTGGGTGTCCTTAATAAATATTTGACGAATGAACAATTATATGAACATCATAATTTTAAAGCTTGCACTCCAGTGTTTCAGCTTCCTGAGTGAGGCATCTGGTAAGGTGGTTGAGAGCACATAACCTGGAGTCAAACTGATTATCTGTAGTCCTACAATAGCCTTAGGCAATATTAGTATCTATATCACATATTCTTAGAATGAAATTCTAGAATCCATGTGAGACTGTACATTGTTATTCTATAATGTCAATTATTTTTATTTTAAACATTCTCATTCACATCCTTATTTATTCACACACTCATTTATTCACTGTTCAGAAATAAAATTGTCAAAGTAGTAACTGAACATAGCTGTGGATGAGTAAATGATGAAATGGAAAATCCAGAGAGGATGCTTGGCTTGGAGTAAAGGAAGAAAGTAGAAAACCGGTGTTTTTCATTACTTAAAAAAATAGCAAATGGGTATTAAACTTGAAATCATTGCCTCCTGATGCTTTGTCCATTCAGAGACCACACTAAATCTTATTAATAAGCTAAAATGACATCAACTTGAGAGAATCACAGGCTAATTCTACCACGTAAATTCTGAAACATGTACCACCAACAATGTGTTCTTCTTCCTTGGAATATTGTGGAAATCTGGAAGCAAATACATAAGGCTTTGGTCCTTGGAGTACAACATAATATAATTTTAAAGTATGGAAAAATTATATAAACAAACTGATGAAAAATGAGGGACAGGAGAAAAATCATTATATCCTAGAACTTACAAATTTAGCACATAACCTGAAAAATCCCATGCTTCATTATGTATCTGCTATGGTAGGTTTGGGCTTCCCAGGTGTTGCTAGTGGTAAAGAACCCATCCACCAAAGCATGAGACACAAGAGACTTGAGTTCAATCCCTGGGTCAGGAAGATACCCTGGAGGAAGATCCCCACTCCAGTATTCTTGCCTGGAGAATCCTATGGACAGAGGAGCCTGGCTGGCTATAGTCCATAGGGTTGCAAAGGGGCAGACATCACTGAAGCAACTTAGCACACACGCACGTATGGTAAGTTTACAAGCTTGCCACTCATGCATAATTGTTTTATATAGTTTTCAAGTATATTGTTATTATGGAACAAATCTGCTTGGAGAACATTTAGTGAAATTAGCAATGAAGTGTCTTATTTTTCAGAATCTCTTAAGAACAGACAACATAAAGGAAGGGTTACAAGCTTGACCTCTGGCACCAAAAACAACCTGGGTTTGAGTCTTGGATTCCTCACTTTCTAAGGTTGTCCTTGTGCAAAGTATTTAGTAGGTGCCTATGAGCATAAATGAAATCATGCATGTAAAATAGAGGAGTTCTTGGTACACTCAGTAAAAGTTAAGTATTACTTTAAGGTTGTTATAATGCCATTATAAAAAGAAATTATAGTTAGTCATCCAATACTGAAGTATTTTAGAGTCAGTAGAATTAATTCTAATTTACCAACCTGATGTTTTATAAGTTAAGGTAGACATATGCCTAGGAAGAGGGGTAAGAGAGTACAACTGTATCGGTACAAAAGCCAAACAAATATCTTTTCTATGACATAGAAAGCTGCATCTTTCAAACACAGTTGAATACCAACATTAAAGAGGGATATTAATCTCTAAAAATTAGGTTGGTGGGACAACCATATTAGAAATTAAAATCCTATCACAAAAATAGATTCAAACAGAGAGCTTAAATGAGGAGTTTTCTAGGGCAAAGAATTTACTACTTACGGAAAACTTCACAGCATAATAACCACTCTTTGCAGAGGTGATTCAAAAGTACTTTCTAGGGAAAAAATATAAGTATACTTCTGGTAGTGGGGAATATTAGGTACTCAGTTTCATTTTATTATTTTTTATCTTTTGTCAGGGTACCTCTAGCATTTACATCAGTCTAAGAAAATATAACATGAGAACTCAAAAGAGTATCTCCAACAGTAAGTTGTTTATAGAGATATATATATATATATATTTTTTAACATACCGAGGTCTTGATTTTTGGCTTTTTTTCTCTAGAAGTCTTAACGTTTTTGTTGCTGGTAAAATAATGCAAGGTGCCATACTCCATCAAAGCTGCAAACACAAAAATGAAACAAACAGAAACAAAGAGATCCATCGCAGTCACGTAAGAAACCTTAGGTAAGGACTTCCTGGCAATTGTACTCAGAGTTGTCATAGTCAGCACTGTGGTGATACCTGTGGAGGGAGGGAAGAAAAATAGATGATGACAATGATCTTAGACCATTTTTATTCTTCCATTTGATATGGCAATATTGTTTGCATAAATAAACCATGGAAACAAAAGAATATGCTTATTCATGATTTACAGGGGGAAAAAATCTGGTAACCATAGCTACATTGTGTTCAGTGTGTTCTCTGTATAACTTTTAATCATGTAAATTCTCTGGACTGCAAGTAGGTAACTCCCCATACCTGTCCTTGCCTTCTTCCAGAATAAGCGATTATTCAATTTTTAGCTGGTTTGTGCCTGCCTCGAAGTACACATTTATTTGCCAGCTTCCTTTAGCTATGTGTGGCCACAGGCTGAATTGTAGCCAAGAAGAATCAAGTCAAGGGTGTAAACAAAGACCAAAAGATGTCCTTAGACATTAGAGAGATAGGAAATGCCTTTCTTTTCCTCTTTCTCAATTGATTTCTGCTGGAATATGATAGCCAGACCATCAGAAGCCACGTTAGACCCCTGTCTTATTTAATCTACAGTGATTTAAGGTTTCCTGTCACACGCAGTTAAAATTAATCCAAACTGCCATAACATTTTTATAACTTGTATTAAACCTAGTTTTTAGTCTCAGTAAAGAATACAGGCAAATGATATCAAGAGACTCTTTTTAAACGACAAGAGTAAATCATATTTTGAAGAACTCAACATATAAAATGAGGATGTCCCCCTGGACCCAAGCCCTGTGTATGGATCCCTGAGGCTGTCTATTTCTCTTTATCCATGGCCTTCTTGTGGTTCTCACCACTGCTCATTTTAGTCCCCCTTACAGATGCACAGGCTCTAGCTCTTCTTATCTAAAGTACCTCAATTCTCATTCTTTGTCTCATGAAACAGAGCACCATTAGTGGAACTGTTTTCTCTCTAAGAAGTACTAATATAATACCAGATGAATCTTAATTTGGCCAGCTATTTACAGACTGGCATTATCTGAGTTGAAAAAAATAGCACCTCTTTTGTATGATGAAGTTAATAGCCAACTTTTCCCTTCATGTCTACATTAAAATACACCTTAAAAATAATTTCTTTCATATGCCCATCTTTTTATTTTTGTTATCACTTAGGATTGAAGAAAAATAAGGTTGATACAGTTATGATGGATTGGAAGTTATGGAGATAAGTTCAAATTCTGACACTCTCACCTATTAATTCTGTGACCTCAGGGAAGTTTCTTAACTCATCTGTGTCCCTCAGCTAAAAAATTGACACAGAAATGTAATATATTTTATTTAATATATTTATAAAAAATGTACTTACTTCACTTGGGTTTAAAGTAGATGTAAAATCTTTCTTCCCTTCTACTACTAGATTTTAAATCTGTAATTTCCCCCTCTAAGCAAGGCTTTAGCTACATTTTACAAATATTTATATGCTAATTTCTTACTAAAATTCAATTTGAAATGTTTTCTAATTTCCCTTATTTAACCTAGGGGTTATCTAAAAGATCATTTTTAAAAATTCCAAATAAATGAGGCAATTATTAACCTATGAAAAGTTTTATTAATTTTCATTTACTTTCATTTTGTTCAGAAAATATATTCTGGAAAATTTTAGGCTTTTGAATGTTGTTGATACCTTGGTTAATGTTTTGTATGCGTTTGAACATGCTGTATATTCTGTAGTTAGGTACAGTGTTTTATAAATATCAATCAGGTAAAGTAGGTTGATAATTTCATTTAAATTTTATACATCTTAATTGATTTTTCCATGTAGTTATTCTGTAAATGAAAAAGAAAGGGTATTAAAATGTCCAATTATTATTGTAGATTTTCTATATTTCTCTCATTTTTCCTGACAGTTTTTGCTTCAATTATTTTTAACCCAAAATTATAATTAAAGGATTTTCATATAGTAAGTGTGAAATAATCTCAGTGACTACCACTCTTCTCTCTTCCTTGCTTAGCACATTATTTTTTGTAATTTATTAAATCATAACATTCTTATGGTCAAAGGTAGATTTCCCAAGGTACTGTTGCTTCCATTATTATGTCTCATTCAAAGTAGATTGATTTCATTATCAGTGATAAAATTAAATTTCACTTGACTAAAATACTATTACATATCTATTTCATGAAGTAAGGAAAACTATAGTAGAACTTAGCTTCTAGACATTTACCTATTTTATTTAGTATTTATTATCACAGAGTTTAGCTTAAAAATAATATGGTGGATTTCCTATTAAAATATCTCTGAGTTCATAAGAAAACATTTAGAACACCAGATAAATATCCAACAGAGACTTCATTAGGTCTCTGCCACCTCAGAGAGGACTAGTCTGACTCCACAAGATAACACAGCAAATGAGTATCGACCCACATACCTTATCATTCTCTAGCCATTTACTTTTATTTTTCTTTATAGCTGTTATTACTCACTGACATTTTATTATATGCTTTATACATGTGTACATCACCTGTATACCCCACTAAAACATAAATGTTTCCTGTTTTAACAGGAACATTAGCACTTTATAACATATGTTCACTGTTAACACTGCAGCACCTAGAACACTACGTATTTCACACAAAGCAGTTTAAAAATTTTGTTAAAATGCAATGTTGAATAAATGAGCTGAGGAAGTTGTCATTCAGTGACATATATATGCATGTATGCATATATAATTTTTAAAATATCCTTGCTCCTCCAACTACACAGGATCCACAATTTTAAGAGATATCTTCTAAGTAGACTTGACTATGGCTTATGTTTATAGTTGATACCATAACATTATAAAATATGAATTCATGGAAAAATACAATTCCACAATTGTCTATTCTCTTTGACATTATGGCATAGGCTTTTGGCTTTGTAGAAACCTAAAGGTATAAAAAAATCCATCCAAATTATCTTTGGGAAAATAATGTTTAAAAACAACATATAATATTTATTATACTCAGTTGTTGTTTAGCTGCTGTCATGTCCCAACTCTTTGTGATCCTGTGGACTATAGCCCAACAGGATCCTCTGTCCATGGGATTTTCCAGGCAAGAATACTTAGAGTATCATGCAAAAAGAATCTAAAGTAATTTATTTACCTTGTAACACAAAATAATTTGAAATAATTACAGAAACAACATTCAGATATGAATTTATTGTCCCCAGCTGCATCCATACCTCTCTTTAGACCCTCTGGGAGTTGCAGTTCCAAGTACAGAACTAGGTACTTCCTGTTTTATCTTCCTACTTTTATGTGATTTGAATTTTACAAATTTTTTTTACTATTTACTAAATGGAGTTATTTACCAGCTACAATAGAACCACAGGAAAATCTCTTTATTTTTGAAAATAGAAACTGTGCCAACTTTTTTTATGTTTTTAAGACACACTTGTCAGTAGTGAGATTCATGTACTATACTGATGTGGGGAAGTAATCAATTAATCAATAATTTATCTTTGTATATCTATATTATAAGAGTTTAGGTTATCATTTTCTTTTAAATAAATGTATAGTAATTAGGCACATTTTCTTATGCCTAATTACTGATTACACTGATTATTACAACAGAATGCCAGTGAAAGAAAGGAAAAGTTTCTTTTATCAAGTACTAACTACAAATTACCCTTTTAATCAATGTTATTATACAGGCAATTCTCAAAAGTTCACAGAATAATAACACATTTTATAGATAACAGAAGCCCAGAAACTTCTTGTCCCTGTCCTTTGGAACAGTTGAATATTCATTAGTACCATTGTAAGAGCAGGGGATTTCAAAGCCTTTTAACTACATGCTAGTCAATAAACACTGCCTATTAGTGATTCAGCTAAAAAATAAAGTCCTGATAAAAAGTATTGACAATACTGACCACATTTAAGATGTTTGGATTCTGTATGATTTTCATGCATTAATTCTATTTAGCCCCTATCCTTCCCTTGACCTCCATTAAAAACATTTATGAGATTTCCATCTCTTTACAATTCTATTTCCCACTTGTTTACATATATTCACTTCAACATCACACTGCACTAGAGTATCTGTCCATTTTTGTCTGTAGTTAGAGGAATATTTCTAATATATTAAACTATAAACTTTTAGCATATTAAAAGTTGCATGACACTATAGCATAAGATTACATCATACCCAATGATGTTCTTGCAGGTACTGCATCTTTATTGATCCAAAAAGATACCCAAGAAAGTACAACTGTCAGAATACATGGAATGTACGTCTGAATAGTGAAATATCCCATTCGTCTGCTCAAGTCAAAGAAAATTGTCATGATAATATAGTCCCCTGGAAGAAAAAAAAATATTTTAGCTATAAAATACAAATAAGTATAGGATTCCAAGCCATAGATTTAAATACAAATGCCACTTGATGCTAGCATTAGTCATTGATTTGTGTTCCTTTCTTACCAGAGATTGTGTGAGAGATTTCAGTTGTGTTCCGTAAACCTACAAATGCAAACTGATATAATCTCCAGTATTTAGGATCAGCCACTTCTACAGAAGGCTTTTTCCACTTATATTCAATTTCATTTTTAGGGTATCCATCTAGGTAAAAATTAAAATTAAAAATATACATATTAGCAGATCCAAATCTGTTACTGTTGCAATACCAACATTATTAAAAGACAAATGTTTGGAAATTCTTTCTCACTTTTACATGTTAATATAGAAAAATACTGTATAAAATTGGTGAGTATAGTATAAAGATAATCCTAATGATTAAATAATGATAGTCCATGCTAATTACATTTAAATCAAGAAATAAAATCTTGCTAGCATTTAAGAAAAACCATGCATCCACTCCAATAACATATTTCCCTGTTCAGCCAGAGGTAACCACTGACCTGATTTATATAATAATCCTCCCCTTATGATTTTGGTTATATATATTTTTGATAAGCAGTTCTGAAAAATATAGTTTAGGTTCTTTTTGAACTCTGCTTGATTTTTGCCATGCTGGATGTATTATTTTATATCTTATTTATTTTAATATAGTATTTATAACCATCATTTATGCTATTTTATGTAGCAGTAGTAAATTTGTTCTGTTGTAAAGATGTGCCAAAATTATTCATCCATTTTACTGTGTCCACACTTGTAATCTTTCCTGTTGGCTATTACTAACACTGCAGTTTACAATATTATTGTACATGTCTCACAAAACACATATATGCAAAAGTCTCTCTGGTATAAATACTTAGACATGAAATAGCTGGGTTGGGGATTACGTATACTTCCCACTTTATGAAATAGTGCCAATCTCTTTTCCATAGAGAATATATTAACCTCATCTCTCATCAGGCAGAGTTTGAAAATGCATGTTGATCCATGTTTTCATTAAAGTTTATGTGGACAGGCTTCTTTATTTTCACTGTAGAGTGTTTTATTTTTTTCCTGAATATGAATAAAATCTAGAACAAATTTCACATGCTTATTAAATTTTTGAGTTTATCCTTTGGATCATTGCTCATTCAATTGTCCATTATTTTACTGTTTTTTTTTTTTTTCCCTATCTTTTCTTGGTCTGAATTCTTATATATGTTCTGGATACTAGACCTTTGTTAGTTATTTGTGTTGAAAACATCTACCTTCTCTATAGCTATCTAGAATGGAAATGCATTCTTTTAAAAAACACATGCTTTTATTTTTGCTACATGTCCTAGAAATACACAAGGGTATTTTGGACCAAGTTAAGGAAATTTGGGAAAATCCAAGTTGAGTGGGCTTCTGATGCTGATTTAGACCTTAGTCAAATAACACAGTGAGCTAGTTACTTAACCACTCTAAATTTCATGATTTCGAGTCTTAAAATGGGAACTATAATGACATCTTCTAAATATATTTATTTAGAAATATATTTATTTCTCACTAGAAATTTATCTTTGTTTCATTCACTTTTTTGAATGAAATAAACATTTCTTCCTTGACTTTTCCAACTAATTAAAGTCTTCTTAAATATTTGCCATTTATGTGGTAAAATTCTTCACCAGACAAATTAAATATATTTTCAAATATAACGTAATAAACTTAAATCTGGCCTCCTAGAAGATGAATAAAATTTCAATCAACTTTTTATCCATGGCAGTGTAAAAATATTTGAATATAAATCTATCTTCAGTAGTCCTTTAGTTAATCAAAATAGGAAAAGGATATAGATAGAATGAATATTTGTAAATAATAAGATTATATATTAAATATACATTTATTATCACTTTTAAAGTAAGAAATAAATGTTATTTATAAATTTATCTAAGACAGTTAAACATAATTTAAACTTCTGATAATTGTATAAATCATGGTTTATCTGACATAATTTTATATTTTTAAATAAAAAGAATCATAGACTATAAAATTCTATTAAAATATCAAGCATTTTATCACTTACAACTTGAAAACTCCAATGGACATGAATGTTCATCCATAGGAAAGTTATGAAGCTGAAGGTAACATTCTGCATTAATTGTCAGTCTATTTAGATGGGAAAATAGATATCAGATAATGAGAAATAATTTCAGGCATTAAAAATATTTTCTTTAATTTTAAAACATAATTTTGTCCTACAATAATGGACTGTGATACAATATAAAACAATATTAATTCTGAAGTCTCAAAACTTAAGTAGTAATATTATAACATTCATAAATGATTAATAAAATTCTGACATTTTTCTCTCCAGCCAACTAACTTGCCTCAATTAGCCCAAGTGTGGTTTCTGTGTTTGTGATTAAAATTTTATACTTCAGAATCTCAACAAACACACAGGCGTACATACACAGGCAGATTAACAGAGTGTATTCAGTTAAGTATGGTAATTTTTTTCTTTGGATCATAAACACCTTCTCATTAAGGGGATGATTTATAATGAGTCAATATGTTCAAGACAATGAATTAAATAAACCTGAATCTTACCTATCAACCCTCATTTAATCCTCTGTTAGGGATGTTTTACTATACCACTGAAAATCAGAGTATTTTAAAGTATTATAGCAGGGTGGACTCCTAAAGAAAATCTTTGTCGATCATTTGCCTTACAGGTTTAAAAATATAGTATTTATGCCACAGCCTTTTCTGCTTCAAAACAGGGAAATCAAGGAGTTTTTCCTCTTTGCTTTCAGTCCTATTCACTTACTGGTAACACCAAGCTTAAACAAGCTTTCTACAATATTTCACCTTTTAAAATTTTAGTGTATAAAAG
This sequence comes from Ovis canadensis, assembly GCF_042477335.2. Classification (NCBI taxonomy): domain Eukaryota; kingdom Metazoa; phylum Chordata; class Mammalia; order Artiodactyla; family Bovidae; genus Ovis; species Ovis canadensis. The sequence continues at coordinate 80,983,195 of NC_091250.1, forward strand.
AAGCTTCATATTAATTACTCTGCAACTGTGAAAAAGGGACATTTATGAGTTTCAAATATTAATATGAAACTAAATTAGAGCAACTACAAGTGTTTTTTTTTTTTTTTTTTCTAAAAAAACAAAACAAAACAGTAATACCTTAGAGTATATAGAACTCGTCCATCATTCCATATTCGAAGAAGACGGTTAGGAGTTGTTATCCAATGAGCATCAGATTTTCTTGAGTTTCTGAAGAAAGTATCAGGAATCCAAATTTTCCCAACCATATTACTGTTAAGCATGAGCACTTTCATGGTACTATTGAATTTTAGACGACTATCAAACCAGGTTTGGGCAAAAATTATATCTATTGTGTATTCCTAAGAGATAAAAAGAGAGTAATGATTCATGATAGTAAAGCTTCTATTTTAGAAGCTTTTAGCTTCTCTTCAGACGTTTGAATTTTTATATTTTAAAATTTCTGCAAGTAAATAGCACTTGAACTCAATCTTTTTAGAAAAGTGTATGCCATTATCATAACCTTTCTTTTTCATTATTTACCTGAGTCATGTAAAACAAAATCCAAGATTTCTAGCAGTAACTGCTGTCCAGTGTGGCTTCACATACTTTTTGTAAATTGTATTCAACATTTTATAATATGGTTATTAATATAAAGGTCAATCACTTTCATGTCAACAACTATATAACAATTTTGTGATATTTATGAGTGATTAAGTCACACAAAAAGGCACAAACTAAAATATCAAAATTCAAGCACTCACCAAATTATCTAACAGCCATCAGATTATCCTTTGTCCAGAAAACTAATTTCAGTCATTTAGATTCAAATGTTTTAAAGCTAACACACACAGAGAAACCCCATTTTTCTCTCTCTCTCTCTTTCACACACACACACACAGAAACTCCATTAAGCACTTATAATATGCTAAGTATTGTGTTGAGTTCTGTAAGTATCAAAAATTGAGAGAGAGAGAAATAGAGTTTTGCATGTATCAGGGCTTCCCTGATAGCCCAGTTGGTAAAGAATCCACCTGCAATGCAGGAGACACTGGTTTAATTCCTGGGTCAGGAAGATCCGCTGGAGAAGGTATAGGCTACCCACTCCAGTATTCTTGGGTTTCCCTTGTGGCTCAGCTGGTTAAAGAATCCACCTGCAATGGGGGAGACATGGGTTCTGATCCCTGGGTTGGGAAGATCCTTTGGAGAAGGGAAAGGCTTCACACTCCCGTATTTTGGCCTGGAGAATTCCATGGACTGTATAGTCCATGGGGTTGGAAACAGTCAGACACGGCTGAGCGACTTTCACTTGTAAGTATCATGTCATTAAATCCTTACTACAGCCCTATGATGGAGAAGGCAATGGCACCCCACTCCAGTACTCTTGCCTGGAAAATCCCATGGATGGAGGAGCCTGGTTGGCTGCAGTCCATGGGGTTGCGACGAGTGGGACAGAACTGAGTGACTTCACTTTCACTTTTCACTTCCATGCATTGGAGAAGGAAATGGCAACCCACTCCAGCATTCCTGCCTGGAGAATCCCAGGGATGGGGGAGCCTGGTGGGCTGCCGTCTATGGGGTCGCACAGAGTCGGACACGACTGAAGTGACTTAGCAGCATAGCCCTTTGAAATAAGTACTACTATAATATTTATTTTAAGGAATGTTTATCAATAGAGACATAAAATAATTCTCCCTACATCATAGAGTAGATGATATGAAAACTGAGGCATTGTTAAATTGAATCCCAAATCCACATACATAGCAACCACATATAATGGTCATCATAGTGAGGCCTGATGGGTGCCATAATTAGAGAAAAGCCTCTGTTCATAATCAGAAAGACTATAAATAGGAAATTTCATGGTTATGAGAGAATTCTTAGAAGTAGGTGCTTAAGTATAACCTGCCTTTGTATCCTGACAGTTATGCCTACCATATTAAAAAGTAAAAAATAATTTGATAAAATTAATGAATAAGAATGCATAACCAATGCTATTGAGAAAGGAAAATGAGTAAGTGCATGTATGTGTGAAACTTTGATGTTAGAAAGTTAGGAAAAGAGTAAACCGAAAAGTATGAAGTTTTATATGAGTCATTTGAGGTGGGAAAGATTACTTACTCACTCTTGATGTAATGCTAGCTCTTATCCAAACTTACCCAGAAAGAAATATTTAATATAATAGATAGAAGTATAATTGAGAGTTTGACTAATGAAATTGGTAGAGAGAACTGAACAGCAGAAACTGCTTAAGATAAAGTAAGAGGCTAACATACCCCACCAGGATTATGGATTAGCAAAGATACAACATTAGTTGGTAGAAGAAAACTTAAACTACTTAGTAGGTATATTGGCTGCAGTATTCCTAATGAAGAGGGCATTAAAAACGACACTTGAAAACTAGCTTGTATAGGGCCGGGAAACAGCTCAGCAAACAATTGTGGATCCTGCTTTTCAGCTGGCAGTTCCTTCTTTAGCAGATCTGTTTGTAACTGTGCTAATCACTGTTGGATGAGTTATGACTTCCAAAGAGTCAAATTTCCTCAAGCAGAGATTTTTGGGAAAATGAGATTTTTTTTCTGCTCACAATTCCCTCAATCTAGGTTCAAGAAGAGAAAGATACAGAGCATTGTCTTGATAATCCATCCTTCCTAAACTTTTTGCAGAGGTTAATACTTCCAAGCTCTTTTAAATTACTAATCCTTAATAAATGCTTCACTGAGATAAGAAGTTATTCAAGACTGTGCCATTTTATACATAATTGAAAAATCCCATTTTATTTGCTCATTTGTATTAGTGTAGTTTGAAGAAAATGATCAAACCCTGTTCTTGTACTTCATGTTCCTATTTATAGGTTATAATTATCTACATAATAACTAAGCAAAAGAAACATGAAAAGGAACTCCAGTCACTCAGAACAACAAGTAGAATAGCTTCTAGGATAAACATTTCAAGATGAGGAGCAGTGCATTTAGCATTTGAGATCATATGTACATTGTGAAACTTTGCCTCCTTGCAGTTAGCCCAGAAAATAGCATTAGTGGGTAAAGGTGAAGAAGTGAGCCATCGTCAATCAATCAAACTATAATTGATGAAAGTGAGTGTCATGCCCTTTTCCTACTTCACTGTCAGCTTGCAATTACATGCTGTGTCTAAAACTTAAATGCACATGTTAACTATCTTTTTTTAGTAATGAAATTAACATCACACAAAATGCAGACCTAAATAATTAACTTAGGTGCATAATTACATCAAGAAATTGGGTTGATTTTCATCTGATGTTAGGAACCTGGCATTGATCTCTTCCTAAGCTATCGATCCACATGCCAAAAGGGTAAAATAGATCAGTGGTTAGCAGTGAATCAGATACTAAGGCTATAAACATGTAGAGAAAAGGTACAAGTGTAGCTAATCATCAGCACAAATAGCTTTAGTGATGCAAGTGATGCATTCTTCCCAACTTTGCTCAATTATTATAAAACCACCAACTTCTTGATACTGCCACAAGATAAGAAAAAGACTTGGTATTCCTTTCTTCAAATGGAAAAGAAAAAACGGTTTTGCTTAAATCATTGAAGTCAGTCATCAATACACTGAGGGACATTATAACATAAATCCTGCATTCAGTTACCAACTGGGTTCTATTTTTATGTCTGTAAATTTAGATTGCCAAAAGTACATAATGCCACATACATTCATCAAATAACTTTTTAACAAATATTTTTCAGTGTTCATGTTACTTCTTTATTGTTCTCAGTTTACAAAGATGAACATGAAGTTTTTCTGTTATATATATTTACATAATAAAATTGGAAATTAATACTACTTAGGAGAGACAGAATTAAAGAGAAATAAAAACAAAAGATTATTTTCAGCTAGGAGAAATTAATAAAGACTTCATGACGGAAATTGTATTTAACCTAAATTGACTTTTAAACAGTTGCAAACTAACATTAGAGATTTTTGTCTCTAAAACAAAAGTTAATTATGCTGTCCAAGTTTAAATACTAACACAAACATAGAATCAGAGAATTTCTGATATGTCAGTATGCTTCTAGAATACCACTCTTCACAGTATCATTGGAAGTGCTGGCTTCCAGTGTTTACTTCAGTAGGTCAAATCAAATCTGTACATATCACAAAATAGAGTTTTCTATGCAGATAAAACCAAAGCCTACTGCAGGACTTGCACAACTTCTCTTAGAGAGATTTGTCATGATTTCCATTATAGCAAAATGTTAAAGGTGGAGACATTTAACAAGATTTATCTACTTCAGATTTTACTTAAACTGATGTGAGTTAAAATCCATTGCCAATCGGAAACCTAAGGCTTTCAGACATTATTTAAAAGCCTTTGGACTAAAATAAATATATATAACACAACTAAGGAATAGGACATTGTCTTTAACGGTATACATAATTTTAAATACTTTTAAGATAAACTACCACAAATACATCAAATGTGTGTTATAGTGAGAAGTTATGATGTAATCTAAAGAATACTGGTTGAATGGAGACAGGAAATCATGTCAGACACCCAGTTTTGTGAGTTCCTAAAGTAGGAAGCTGATCAAGTCCTTTATTCTTTCTCAATGGAAAAATGAGGGCACTACATAAAATTATCATTCTTATCTTTCCTAGCTCTAAGTTTCGGTAATCATATTCTAAACATGAATAAGAATAAAGGGCCTATCAACGTTGTATAATCCAGTGACCTATGCTCATAAAAATATTTCTGATTTAAGGTATTGAAAGAATCAATTCCTACACAGGTTGATAAGAAATCCAAGGTTCCCAAGGAGGAGATTTTTTTTTCTTTTTTCTCTACATTCCTTAGTGTTAGTCATATAAAACATTTTTTTTCTTTAAGCCCAGAATTGATGATTACACAACAACTCAGTTTAAACTCTGCACTAGGGATTATATAACAACAATGTATTCTGCTGAGAGCGGTTTCTCCTTCCTGAAAACCTTCTGACTAATTCTGATAACTTCAGTTCAGTTCAGTTGCTCAGTCATGTCCAACTCTTTGTGACTGCATGAATCACAGCACATCAGGCCTTCCTGTCCATCACCAACTGCCAGAGTCCACACAAAACCATGTTCACTGAGACGGTGATGCCATCCAAACATCATCTTCTGTCATCCCCTTCTCCTGCCCTCAATCTTTCCTAGCATCGGAGTCTTTTCCAAAGAGTCAGCTCTTCACATCAGGTGGCTGAACTATTGGAGTTTCAGCTTCAACATCAGTCTTTCCAATGAACACCCAGGACTGATCTCCTTTAGGATGGACTGGTTGAATCTGCTTGCAGTCCAAGGGACTCGCAAGAGTCTTCTCCAACACCACAGTTCAAAAGTTTCTATCTTCTGTGCTCAGCTTTCTTTACAGTCCAACTCTCACATCCATACATGACCACTGGAAAAACCATAGCCTTGACTAGATGGACCTTTGCTGGCAAAGTAATGTCTCTGACTTTTAATATGCTATATAGGCTGGTTATAACTTTCCTTCCAAGGAGTAAGTGTCTTTTAATTTCATGGTGGAAGTCACCATCTGCAGTGATTTTTGGAGCCCAGAAAAATAAAGTCTGACACTGTTTCCACTGTTTCCCCATCTATTTCCCATGAAGTAATGGGACCGGATGCCATGATCTTCATTTTCTGAATGTTGAGCTTTACGCCAACTTTTTCACTCTCTTCTTTCACTTTCATCAAGAGGCCTCTTTAGTTCTTTGCTTTCTGCCATAAAGGTGGTATCATCTGCATATCTGAGGTTATTGATATTTCTCCTGGCAGTCTTGATTCTAGCTCATGCTTCCTCCAGCCCAGCGTTTCTCATGATGTACTCTGCATATAAGTTAAATAAGCATAGTGACAATATACAGCCTTGATGTATATATATAGCTTTTACCTATTTAGAAACAGTCTGATGTTCCATGTCCAGTTCTAACTGTTGCTTCTAGACTTACATACACATTTCTCAAGAGGCAGGTCAGATGGTCTGGTATTCCCATCTCTTTCAGAATTTCCCACAGTTTATTGTGATCCACACAGTCAAAGGCTTTGGCATAGTCAAAAGCAGATGCAAATGTTTTTTTTCTGGAAACCTCTTGCTTTTTTGATGATCCAGTGGATGTTGGCAAGTTGATCTCTGGTTCCTCTGCCTTTTCTAAAGCCAGCTTGAACATCTCGAAGTTCACGGTTCACGTATTGCTGAAGCCTGGCTTGGAGAATTTTAAGCATTATTTTACTAGCGTGTGAGATGAGTGCAATTGTGCAGTAGTTTGAACATTCATTGGCATTGCCTTTCTTTGGGATTGGAATGAAAACTGAATTTTTCCAGTTTTGTGGCCACTGCTGAGTTTTCCAAATTTGCTGACCATTTGAGTGCAGCATTTTCACAGCATCATCTTTCAGCATTTGAAACAGCTGAACTGGAATTCCATTACCATCACAAGTTGTGTTCATAGTGATGCTTCCTAAGGCCCACTTGACTTCACATTCTAGGATGTCTGGCTCAAGGTGAGTGATCACACCATTGTGATTATCTAGGTCGTGAAGATCTTTTTTCTACAGTTCTTCTTTGTATTCTTGCCAACTCTTCTAAATATCTTCTGCTTCTGTTAGGTCCCTACCATTTCTGTCCTTTATTGAGCCCATCTTTGCATGAAATATTCCCTTGGTATCTCTAATTTTCTTGAAGAGATCTTGACTCTTTCCCATTCTATTGTTTTCCTCTATTCCTTTGCACTGATGCTGAGGAAGCCTTTCTTATCACTCTTTGCTATTCTTTTGAACTCTGCATTCAAATAGGTATATCTTTCCTTTTCTCCTTTGCTTTACACATCCCTTCTTTTCACAGCTACTTGTAAAGCCTCCTCAGACAACCATTTTGCTTTTTTGCATTTCTTTTTCTTGGGGATGGTCTTGATTCCTGTCCCCTTGTACAATGTCACGAACCTCTGTCCATAGTTCATCAGGCACTCTGTCTATCAGATCTAGTCCCTTAAGTCTATTTCTCACTTCCACTGTATAGTCATAAGGAATTTGATTTAGGTCATACCCGAAAGGTCTAGTGGTTTTCTCCACTTTCTTCAATTTCAGTCTGAGTCTGGCAATGAGGAGTTCATGATCTGAGCCACAGTCAGCTCCTGGTCTTGTTTCTGCTGACTGTATAGAGCTTCTCCATGTTTGCCTGCAAATAATATAATGAATATGATTTCAGTGTCGACCATCTGGTGATGTCCATGTGTTGTTGAAGAGGGTGTTCTCTATGACCAGTGTGTTCTCTTGGCAAAACTCTATTAGCCTTTCCCCTACTTCATTCTGTACTCCAAGGCCAAATTTGCATGTTACTCCAGGTGTTTCTTGACTTTCTACTTTTGCTTTCCAGTACCCCATAATGAAAAGGACATCTTTGGGGGGTGTTAGTTCTAGAAGGTCTTGTAGGCCTTCATAGAACAGTTCAACTTCAGCTTCTTCAGCATTACTGGTCAGGGCATACACTTGGATTACCGTGATATTGAACGGTTTGCATTGGATATGAACAGAGATCATTCTGTCATTTTTGAGATTGCATCCAAGTACTGCATTTCGGACGCTTTTGTTGACTATGAGGGCTACTTGATTTCTTCTTAAGGGATTCGTGCCAACATTAGTAGATATAATGGTCATCTGAGTTATTTTCACCCATTCCAGTCCATCTTAGTTCACTGATTCCTAGAATGTCGATGTTCACTCTTGTCATTTCCTGTTTGACCACTTCCAATTTGCCTTGATTCATGGACCTAAAATTCCAGATTCCTATGCCATGTGGCTCTTTACAGCATCAAATCTTGCTTCTATCACCAGTCCTATCCACAACTGGGTGATGTTTTTGCTTTGGCTCCATCCCTTTTTCCTTTCAGGAGTTATTTCTCCGCTGATCTCCACTAGCATATTGGGCAACTACCGATCTCACATGCTAGTAAAGTAATGCTCAAAATTCTCCAAGCCAGGCTTCAGCAATACATGAACCGTGAACTCCCTGATGTGAAGCTGGTTTTAGAAAAGGCAGAGGAACCAGAGATAAAATTGCCAACATCCACTGGATCATGGAAAAAGCAAGAGACTTCCAGAAAAAAACATCTATTTCTGCTTTATTGACTATGCCAAAGCCTTTGACTGTGTGGATCACAATAAACTGTGGGAAATTCTGAAAGAGATGGGAATACCAGACCATCCGACCTGCCTATTGAGAAGCCTGTATGCAGGTCAGGAAGCAACAGTTAGAACTGGACATGGAACAACAGACTGGTTCCAAATAGGAAAAGGAGTACATCAAGGCTGTATATTGTCACTGTGCTTATTTAACTTATATGCAGAGTATATCATAGAAACGCTGGGCTGGATGAAGCACAAGCTGGAATCAAGATTGCTGGGAGAAATATCAATAACCTCAGATATGCAGATGACACCACCCTTATGGCAGAAAGTGAAGAGGAGCTAAAAAGCCTCTTGATGAACGTGAAAGAGGAGAGTGAAAAAGTTGGCTTAAAGCTCAACATTCAGAAAATGAAGATCATGGCATCCGGTCCCATCACTTCATGGGAAATAGATGGGGAAACAGTAGAAACAGTGTCAGACTTTATTTTTGGGGGCTCCAATCACTGCAGATGGTGACTGCAGCCATGAAATTAAAAGACGCTTACTCCTTGGAAGGAAATTTATGACCAACCTAGTTATAGTATATTCAAAAGCAGAGACATTACTTTGCCAACAAAGGTCCGTCTAGTCAAGGCTATGATTTTTCCTGTGGTCATGAATGGATGTGAGAGTTGGACTATGAAGAAGGCTGAGTGCTGAAGAATTGATGTTTTTGAACTCTGGTGTTGGAGAAGACTCTTGAGAGTCCCTTGGACTGCAAGGAGGTCCAACCAGTCCATTCTGAAGGAGATCAACCCTGGGATTTCTTTGGAAGGAATGATGCTAAAGCTAAAACTCCAGTACTTTGGCCACCTCATGTGAAGAGTTGACTCATTGGAAAAGACTCTGTTGCTGGGAGGGATTGGGGGCAGGAGAAGAAGGGGCAATCGAGGGTGAGATGGCTGGATGGCATCATGGACTCGACTGACGTGAGTCTGAGTGAACTCCGGGAGATGGTGATGAACAGGGAGGCCTGGCGTGCTGCAATTCATGGGGTCGCAAAGAGTCGGACACGACTAAGTGACTGAACTGAACTCAACCGACCTGGGGAGTTCATTTTTCAGTGTCCTACCTTTTTGTGTTTTCATACTGTTCATGGGGTTCTCAAGACAAGAATACTGAAGTGGTTTGCCATTCCCTTCTCCAGTTGACCACATTATGTCACACCTCTCCACCATGAGCCATCCATCTTGGGTGGCTCCACACAGCTTAGTTTCATTGAGTTAGACAAGGCTATGGTAGTGACCAGACTGGCTAGGTGTCTGCATATCTGAGGTTATTGATATTTCTCCCAGCAATCTTGATTCTAGTTTGTGCTTCATCCAGCCTAGTGTTTCTCATGACGTACTCTGCTATAAGTTAAATAAGCAAAGCTGCAATATACAGCCTTTATGTTACTCCTTCCCCGGTTTGGAACCAGTCTATGGTTCCCCGTCCAGATCTAACTGTTGCTTCCTGACCTGCATACTGATTTCTCAGGAGGAAGGTCAAGTGAGCTGGTATTCCCATCTCTTTAAAAATTTTCCACAGTTTATCATGATCCACTCAGTCAAAGACTTTAGCATAGTCAATAAAAGAGAAATAGATGTTTTTCTGGAATTCTTTTGCTTTTTAGATGATCCATTGGATTTTGGCAACTGGATCTCTGGTTCCTCTGCCTTTGCTAAAACCAGCTTGAACATCTGAAAGTTCACTGTTCATGTATTGCTGAAGCCTGACTTGGACAATTTTAAGCATTACTTTACTAGCGTGTGTGATGAGTTCAGTTGTGCAGTAGTTTGAACATTCTTTGGCATTGCCTTTCTTTGGGATTGGAATGAAGACTGACCTTTTCCAGTCCCGTGGCTACTGCTGAGTTTTCCAAATTTGCTGGCATATTGAGTGAAGCACTTCCACAGCAGCATCTTTTAGGATTTTAAATAGCTCAACTGGAATTCCATCACCTCCACTTGCTTTGTCTGTAGTGATGCATCCTAAGGCCCACTTGACTTCACAACCCAGGATATCTGGCTCTAGGTGAGTGATCACACCATCATGATTATCCAGGCATGAAAATCTTTTTTTGTGCAGTTCTTCTGTGTGTTCTTATCACCTCTTCTTAATATCTTCTGCTTCTGTTAGGTCTATACCATTATAGCAGAGACATTACAGCAGAGAACATTACTTTTCTGAATAAGGTCCATATATTCAAATTTATGGTTTTTCTGGTAGTCATGTGTGGATGTGAGATTTGGACCATAAATAAAGCTGAGCATTGAAGAACTGATGCTTTTGAACTGTGGTGTTGGAGAAGACTCTTCGACTGCAAGGAGATCCAACCAGTCCATCATAAAGGAAATCAGTCCTGAATATTCACTGCTGGCACTGATGCTGAATCTGAGGCTCCAATACTTTCACCATCTGATGTGAAGAACTGACTCATTGGAAAATACTCTGATGCTGGGAAAGGTTGAAGGCATGAGGCAAAGAGGCACCAGAGGATGAGATGGTTGAATGGCATCACTGACTTGATGGGCATGGATTTTAGCAAGCTCCAGGAGTTGATGATGGACAGGAAAGCCTGGTGTGCTGCATATCACAGGGTTGCAAAGAGTCGGACATGACTCAGTGACTGAAGTGAACTGAACTGAATCTTCTAAAATGGTGAAATATTATCCCTTTGAAGTGATATTTAGTTCATGATAAATCATCACCTTATGTGTTAAACTGCTTTTTCCTATTCATTGCTTTTCTGTTTTTTAAAACATATTATTAGCAACATAATACTATTTGTCACTCTCCTCATATAAATAAATTTTTTATTAAGAAATGAAAGAATCAAAGTGGTTGCCTAATAACTTTGAATTCATCATTGAAAACCTTTGGTAGGTACCATATAACTCAATTTAAATAAAGAGGTGAAAACTGTAGACTTATAAGGTATAGCTGTATTAAATATAACATTTGACAAATGAAATAGGGCCTTAAATTAGCTAGGTAGGAAGCAAAACTAAAAACCAGATTTTAACCACATTTTGACAGAACTTTTCCCCTAATCCTAACCTGAGGCCAGAACTGTCAAGCAGTACTAGCCCATTATAGAACATTCTATATCTATTAGTTCACAAAGGACTCAAAATTATAACTAAGCTGGGAGGCGTATCACTAAAAAAGAATTCAACATTAGACACCTCCAAAGACTAACCACGGTATTAGAAAATGAATTGTTAAATATATTTTAATATATGAGGCAATATTTAATGATATTTTTAAACAAGAATTAAGTATAATAATAGCCATGATATAATACATGGAAAGATATCATGTTATAGTAAAAACATGCATAATGATATAGCATTTGGGGAAACCTAGTACATAAAGTTATTAAAATGTTAAAATAGTAGCTAACAGTGGTGACCACTATATAATGATAATCCATGATATTATTCAAAAATATTTTAGATAATATAGCATAGGGTCACGATTTGCAAGTTAAAATATGTATGGATTCATAACAGAATTTTTCCTGACCCTTCTTCCTCTGTATTGATCTAATTTAATACTTTAAGCCATCCTCCCCACTAGGTTTTATACTTCTCCAAAGAAGGCCATACATTTTCTAACTTAGTAATCAATGTATCAACTGTCACAATAGAAGTATTACATAAATAAAAGAAAATTAGATCATAGAATAAAAATTTTAAAGTGTTTTTAACATTAAGAAATAGTATAAATTATTTTAATATTTTTTGGAGGTTTAGAGGTCAATTTAATTTCTTTATTATAAGAACTCTAACTTCCTATCCTTGGAGCAAATGAGCATTCTGGATCAAAGCAGCACAGAGATGAAAATAACACTCATTTATTTATAATTTTTAATTTTATTTCTGTTAGTGTTGAGTCAAAAGGTACCTAAAATAGAGCCAGTGAAAAGAAATTGACTTTAAAGGATATAATGAAAAAATAAATCTTAATGTAATATGCAAAAAAAGAAATGAAAACTATGGTAGCAAGCTTTAAAATGTTATACAAATGAAACAAATAACAAATGTGTTGCTGTTTTATAATTCCTAAAAGTAATATAGCTGGCAAGGAGTGACTATTTCCTGTTAATATAGTAAAAGGAAAATGTGGAGTTAATTTAATATTTAGAAGCTATGTTTAAATCTTTATTTCCTTAAATCTAGAAGCATCAGTAACAAAAAAAAAGAGAAGAAAGGAAGGAGAGGAATGAGAAGGAAAAGAGTAAAGAGAAAGAAACCCTGAGAGAGGGGGGCAGAAAGAGGCAAAGACAGAAAAATGGAAGAACTTATGAACACTGGGTGGAGAAGGAAATGGCAACCCACTCCAGTATTCTTGCCTAGAGAATCCTGTGGATGGAGGAGACTGGTGGGCCACTGTCCATAGGGTCGCAAAGAGTCGGACACAACTGGAGTGACTTAGCATGCATGCATGCATGGGAGAAGGAAATGGTGACCCGCTCCAGTATTCTTGCCTGGAGAATCCCAGGGACCAAGGAGCCTGTTAGGCTGCTGTCTATGGGGTCACACAGAGTCGGACACGACTGAAGCGACTTAGCAGCAGTAGCAGCATGAACATCATGACCAATTGTATGAACCATGCTAAAGAAATGTGCTCCTTGAAAAAAATTCATGATTCATGAAGAAAAAAATTCTCCCCGAGCACCAGCTTCCTCAGTATATTAGTTAAACAAAAGTTATATGTTTAGCAATTTAATTATAAAAATTGAGTTTGATAAAATAAGGTAAAATTTTAAAAAAATCTTAAAAGTCAGTTCTCATCATTCTCAAATGAATTATTTAACTATACCTTACCCTCTAACTATACCTCATGGGCTTCCCAGGTGGCTCAGTGGTTTAAAAAAAACAAAAAAAATCTGTGCTAAGGCAGAAGCCGCAGGAGACATCTGTTCAATCCCTGTGTCAGTAAGATTCCCTGGAGAAGGAAATGGCAACCCACTCTAGTATTCTGGTCTGGAAAATCCCATGGACAGAGGAGCCTAGCATGCTACAGTCCATGGGATCACAAAGAGTTGGACTTGACTTAGTGACTAAACCACCACCCTCTATATGTTGGCTCAGTGGTAAAGAATCTGCCTACAATGCAGGAAGCCGCAGGAACCAGGATTCTATCTCTGGGTTGGAAAGATCCTCTGGAGTAGGGCATGGCAACAACACTTGAGTATTCTTGCCTGGAGAATCCCAAGGACAGAGGGGCCTGGCAAGCTACAGTCCATGGGGTTGCAAAGAGTTGGACATGACTGAAGAGACTTGGCATGCATGCAGGCACTTTCTATACAGACATTTGATGCTTGCTCATTCTGCTTAAATGATGGAACAAAACTTATTTACTGAAAAAATCTCTTATCCCCCTTGTTTTATTTCCATGCAATAATAATTAATGTTTATAACTTTTGTAAGTTTACCTATACTTCAAGATTATTTATGCTTTAATAGGGAACAGTTGAACTTTCCTTTTCTGGTAAAAAGAGCCTGAAAGGGGGCATTATTGCTAAATATTTCTATACTGGCAAGAAAGAAAACAACTTGTCTTTTGCTAAATACAGTAAGTCCTATTTGCGTACTGCTCAGACCCTGATGCTGGGAAAGACTGAAGGTGGGAGGAAAAGGGGATGACAGAAGATGAGATGGTTGGATGTCATCACTGACTCCATGGACATGAGTTTGAATAAGCTCCAGGAGTTGGTGATGGACAGGGAGGCCTGGCATGCTGCAGTCCAGGGGGTCGCAAAGAGTCAGACAAGACTGAGGGACTGAAATGAACTGAACTGCCCTGTGTTGTCACTCTAGCAGGTACTCTGGAATCGAGCCCAGCTGGTGCCCTGGCTTGTTTCTAATTTGCCCTGTTTATAACTGGTGCCTTCATTCTTCAGCCCTGTCTCCAGTACCAAACCCAATAAAAATTTCAAGCCTGAAGAATCTATCCAGCTTAGGAAGCATAGTCTCAGATCATGTGACCTATGACCCTGGTATTTACAATGATATAAAGTTAAATTCTATAGACATGATTTGGGATATTGTTCTTGAGAAGTTTTTTATCACTGTTTTTCTCTCTGATCTGACACTTTCAAAGTACCTATACTGATAATCTCTTAATATTGGGCTATATAAGGGTGTGCTACTTCCTATAAATAAACCCATGTCCAAACTATAGCTGTAATTTTCAATGATTACTGTTCTATACTTACTCCCCTTGTGTTAGATATCCATTATATCATCTTGGATTCACTGGAGCTTTCACTGATTTTTACTTTATTCAGGGAATTTCCATAACCCTTGACTGTTATATGTGCTACCAGAGGATAACTGCTGCTGCTGCTGCTGCTTCAGTCGTGTCCAACTCTGCGCGACCCCACTGACGATAGCCCACCAGGCTCTGCCGTCCCTGGGATTCTCCAGGCAAGAACACTAGAGTGGGCTGCCATCTCCTTCTCCAATGCATGAAAATGAAAAGTGAAAGCGAGGTCGCTCAGTCATGTCCGACCCTTCGCGACCCCATGGGCTGCAGCCCACCAGGCTTCTCCGTCCATGGGATTTTCCAGGCAACAGTACTGGAGTAGGATGCCATCGCCTTCTCCAAGAGGATAACTGCAATTGTTTAATTACCCTGAGATATTTACTCAAAAGAGTGAAAACACATAATCTCTTCAAAACCTGAAAAATTAAGAGGATGAAATACTTTCATTTCAGTCTAATAACCTCTATTAACATTTTGTGCCTTCAGTTTTTATTGTATTTTTTTCTGTTTACATTTAGTTTTAATTAGAGCATGCATAGTTGAATGGCCACTTTCCAAGTTAGTTTTTTTTTTTTTTCCAATTCTGATTAGTTGCATCTGTTACTCACTTTGCACTAAAATTTTCAAAATAAAAATTATGGGACAATCTATTTACTAATTTATTCATTCTTTTAACATGCAATTATTGAATATCCAATGTTTGACAGTGACACCAGGATTGAAGCCATTAACCTAACCTTGAATTAAAATAAAAAAAAAGAAAGATATGTATGATTGTAGAATGATACTGTTTTAGGTCTTATCAATAATCTATAGATACTATTTAATGCAGTCAAGTTTGAAAAAAAAAGAAAACATTTTGCACCAAACCATATTTTATTTCATTTGAAAAAGTAAAATTATTAAGCCTATATATTAGCTTTGTTTCTTATCATTACCTTAAGTTGTATATGTAGTTAAGAGGGGAAAAAGACTTGCTTGCTTAATTCTATTCAAGTCTGCTTGTTTTATTACTGTCACAGCCAAAGCAATTCTATTCATTTTATAATAAGTGAATTATAATGTTCCTGCATTGTTTAGTTAGTTTTCTCTGTAAACTGTTTCTTCGTTCCTAGTATAATATGCTTCTGTTTTAATAAACACTATTAAATATTCTAGTTTTTTTTCTTATATGTGCTTTAATATCACCAATTTTAATAGCAATTTCACTTAATTAGCCTTAAAAAAAAAAAAAAAACTATCACTGTCCAAGGTTACAAGTGTGTGATTTGCCCCACTGGAAACTAAATATTTAATACTATGAAACTTTTATGCAAGAATATCATCACAGAAGTCTCTTGATAGCTATTCTTGTCAAAGTATTTCTGGAATACTAATTCAGTCTTGAATTCTACATCTTTTTAATAACCACATTTTTTCTTTAATGAATTCATTCAAATTGAAGACAAAAGGCTCAAATAAAAAATATACAATGCAGGAAAATTTAGACTTCCACATCCCCAAATGGGTTTACCTAAGCATTAGTAGAGACTGAATATTTTAAGATTCTTTTAAAGAGAAAATTAACATCTTAGTAAAGCATTACTTTATAAAATCTTATATTTGCATAATCTTAAATCAATACACACAGCTATGTAACCTTTTTTATCTTTACAAAAACCAAGTGGTTGTATACAAATTTGTTTGGAGTTAGAAGGAAAACTAAAACACTTCCAAATTTTACCTTCCCTTGCTTTATCTTCATTTTCTTATCAATATAGGCAGCTGTGAAAGTTAATGACAATCACATGAACATCATGTTGAGTAAGAGAAAAACCAATCATGACTGTAATACTATAGGACAAAGTAGACACAGATAATTGTTAGGTATATAACGATGGCTATTCAGGTATAATAAAGGGCTTCCCCATTGGCTCAGCGGTAAAGAATTGCCTGCCGATGCAGGAGGTGCAGGTCCGATTCCTGGGTCAGGAGTATTCCCCTCAAGTAAGACATAGCAACCCACTCCAGTATTCTTGCCTGGGAAAAACCATGGACAGAGGAGCCTGGTGGGCTACAGTCCATGGAGCCACAAAAGAGTGAGACATGACAATGTCTAAACAACATTCAAGTATAAAATGTTTAAGACTAGAATAAAGGGATAATCTGTTGTAATAATGAATAAATGAAGTTGGGGAGAAAAATCAAAGCATTAGAAAATTATCTTTGCATGGTATTATGCACTGAATGGTGTCCTCCCACAACTTATATGCTGAAGCCCTAACCCCAATACCTTAGGGTATGACTGTTTTGGGAGACAGGGCTTTTAAGGAAATGATTAAGTTAAAATGAGGTTGTAAGGGTAGACCTGAGTCCAATCTGACTGCTGTTCTTATAATAAGGGAAAGTTTGGATATTTGGATGAAATTTGTATGAAAATTTGGATACACAAAGAGCACAAGGGAAGTGGATGCACTGAAGAAAGCCCATGTGATTCAGCAAAAAGGCGGACATATGCAAACCAAGGAGAGAAGTCTTAGAAAAAGGCAAAGTTGCTGACACCTTGATTTGACTTCTGTCCTTCAGAACTTGAGACATAAGTGTCTATTGTTAGAGCCATCCAGTCTCTAATACTTTGTTATGGCAGCCTGAGATGGGTGTCCATCAAAGGAAATGAAAATAACACCTGACAGAACCCATTGAAAGGCATCAAGTAGTCTGACTCAGAAATGGGATTATTAGGGTTTGGATCAGTACATTTTCAATCTACTTTAAATAATGCCTATGGGTTGTATTGTAGGTGTTAATTATGTCTTTCTAATGGTAAGAAAAACTATTCATTCTACATGTAAGAGATAAAGCATAGTTACACACTTTTATTAATTTTCAGCTTAAATGACCTTCCCTTGGCATTTTTTTATATTCTCCATATTTCTCTTACACTCTCTTCCCTCTCTACCAACAACTTCTTATCTCATTCTCTTCTAAGTCAATTTTCTCAAAATAGTAGTTCATAAAATTAACCTGCATTCCCACTTAATCTCCATCACCTTGAAATCAGAACATGATTTCATGTCTGTTCTTGCAGAACCTGTATTTCAGGGTTCTGTGCCAAGAAGTTGGGTATGAGACCAATTATGAGGCTGGAAGAGAGACATATGATTTAGCTCTTATTCTTTTCTATTTTTCATCATTCCTCTGAATTTTATCTGAGAGAATCAGTACCATCTAGCCAATACCAGTAGGCCTAATTTAATTCATTTATCATTGGATTCTCATTTACATAGACAATTGTTTATTAATTCCTTCTTCATCCTCTTTTCTTCCTCAGATAATTTAATATCATCTTATCCCTGCTTCTCTTACCCTCTGATTTTTCTGAGTATGTCTCTTTTCTGCACTTCTCTTTTTTTCCACCTGTAGTTTATACACATTGGCCTCATTTTACCATCTGATGGTCAGATCTGTGCTGTTCTTAATATGTATCTTCCTTGGATCACTTCTCGAGGCTTCAAGCTATATCTTATACTGCTTGTTCTTCCTCCTTTCTCAATTTATATCTATTTCCAAATCATCTCCAAATCAACTTATTCCCTGAACTTAAAATTCAAGTCATTGCTGGACAGTTCCTCCTGAATGTGCCTTTAGCATTTGAGGGCATATGTGACTATATTCCCAATCTCAAAAGATTACTCTGCTGTCCACAAAGTCATCTCTATAACTTAGAGTCAGCCTACGCACAACCGGAGAATCACTTCACCTTTTCACCCTGAACTCATTCAGAATTAGCTCTCAGAAATTGCTCACATATTCATTCTATTGCTGTGGTATGTACACAATAACTTTATGCAAATAATAATTTTTAATATTCATAACTCACCATATTTATGGGATCAACTGGTCCAATGCTGTTTACATAAACATCAGTTTCAATTACTGTGGGCCTCACTGCAAAATACCAATACAAAGAATGTTCAAAGATACAATCAGAGGTGGTGTTAAATCTTATTTAAATAAGTCTTTACTAATCATTAATACTTTATTATTTTAGTTATAAAACATTTTGCAATATGAAATGAAGAAGCATGATTCATTATATAAACACAACAATCTTTTAAATCAATTATGTAACTAAAAAAGACCATTTTGACTAAAAATATTCCAGTGTGTAGCCTAAAAAGGTTAAAACAGTTCAAACCTTCCATGAAAATTAATAAAGTTAATTCAGTTAAAACTGTTAGATAATTTATTCTGCAACAGTTATAGAATTTAGGATCGGATGGATTTTAGAGCCTAAGTATTGTTATGTAAGCCTGTGCATGCGCACATGTTCAGTTGCTTCAGTCGTGTCCGATTCTTTGCGACTCTATGCACTGTAGCCTGCCAGGCTCCTCTGTCTATGGTATTCTCCAGGCAAGAGGGAGTGGATTGCCATGCCCTCTTTTGGGCGATCTTCCCATCCCAGGGATCAAACCCATGTCTCCTGCATTGCAGGTGATTCTTTACTGTTAAGCCACCTGGGAAACCTATTAATCTATTTAGTGCATATCAGTGGTGTGCTAGCAAATGTTACCAAGCTTACTCACAGATGAGTAAAAAAGCCCTGATTTGTATCTTTTGCTGATTTCAGTGTTGCAAATACTCCCACAATGACTGATGTAGAGATACCACTGTGAAGTCAATGAGTGCAGAGTGGGGACAATATGTAATTAGTGGCTATTGTGAGCCAGTATAAACCAGTTCCAGCAATACTAATTTGAAGCACAGTTATGATGATCAAAGGAAGTGATGAATGTAAAGCATCTACCTCTAGGTCTGATTCTTATCGGGAGCATAATTGGTGTATTTACACCTCCTTCTTCCCTTGTTAACAATATTCCTTTGGATTGTTTACAGTTGGCTCCAAGGAAAGGTGTATTTTCATCTAATTCTCAGAGTATACTATATAGCCACCACTGTGAACTTCATCTGTTGTGTTTTGTACACAGCCATTTGTGCTTTCTGAGTTAGTCTTTAAATGTCTACAGTCTTATATTCTATCAAAATGTGTAGCACAGGTCAGCCTTTTAAACATTTACTGAATTATATGGTTAACTAATACCCTCTATAGTGAATATTTTTTGATTACTAAATAGTGATTGTGATTTAGGCTTTCTGCCTTTGTCAGGTATTTTTGGCTTCCTATAATGAGATTTACCATAGTAATGATAATTTATACTCATAAGATTTTTTTGTTTACTATGAAAAACATTTTCACATAGTTTCTTTTTATTCCCTACTCCCCCAAAGATTCACTTATTTATTCCACACATACTTGTTGAAGAATACATGTAAAGGTTTCATAAGTAGACAAGAAGGGAACAAACGTTGTGAGAAAAAATCTATAATAGATCTCAAAGAGATTTACATAGAGATAATGCAAATTAAAGTAGAAAAACCACCTTGTACATTAAAAGTTTCTAAAGTAAGCATGTTTCTAGTAATATTTATTCAGTCATCCTTTCTGGATAACTTTATGTGATTTCCCTTTCCAGCCCAGTGTTTATCATTCTTACAAGGCAAACACTATATTAGACCTGGCAGGATGAATCTTCTCCTTTAATATGTAGCTGGGTCTGCCTGTCTGATTCCCTAGCCTGTCCCAAATCTCTCTGTCTTGGTAACCTACTCTGGCAGAGCCTCCAGGCTGGTAAGCTTCCATGGAAAAGGCCTTTTGAGAAACAGTGCTTATATTATTTTAAAACCATATTTATTTTTAATCTTTGAAATTGTAAATAGTCTCAGTATGCAAAACTATAGGTTTCTGTACTTGAGTGCTCAGTTGCTCAGTCCCATTCTTTACATCTGACTCTGTGACACCATGGACTGTAGCCTGCCAGGCTCCTCTGTCCATGGGATTTTCCATGCAAGAATACTGTAGGGGGTTGCAATTTCCTCCTCCAGGTGTAGGCTTTTAGATTTACACAATACATGACAATGTAATTGGATCTACTAACCAACAATTAGATTTCTTAAATAAAAGTAGGTCTTGTAAAGTAGAGAAGGTTTTATAGCTTAACTTAAACTGATGACTTCTAAATGAGTTCTTTTCAATCAGCTGCCATTTATTTTTGACCAGCTATGAGTTGTAACCAATAAATATCATGTTATTAAGCTAATTATAACTATATTCAGAGTGGTTTTTATGCAAGCCAATTAATAACAAGACAATAGGTTTATTAGTTTCATTTGCAAGTACATTTTTTACTAGTTATAAGCAATTAAGTGCAGTGTACCTGTCTTATTTGATTAGATTTTTGGTTCATCTGATAAACCAACAAACACTGAATAACTACTCTTTACTGCATGATACTTGGAGTTGAACATAGTCTATACCAAGAACTAAATGATTCTTGAGGACATTATTGGGCTTCCCTGATAGCTCAGTTGTAAAGATTCCACCTGCAGTGCAGAAGACCTAGATTCAATTTCTGGGTTGGGAAGATTCCCTAGAGAAGGGAAAGGCTACCCACTCCAGTATTCTGGCCTGGAGAATTCCATTGTCTGCATAGTCCATGGGCTCACAAAGAGTCAGACACGACTGAGCAACTTTCACTTTCATTTTCAATAATTAAAAATGTGAGCATCTTTTCATCTGCCTGTTGACCAGCTATATGTATTCTCTGGAAAAATGTCTATATACATCTTCTGTCTATTTTTGGATTGGGTTACTTTTTTTTTAAAAATATCGAGTTGTAGATACTGTTTATATATTTTGTATGTTAACTCCCCATTGGTCACATCATTACCCGTATTTTCTCCTATACCATAGGTTATCTTTTTGTTTTGTCAGTGATTTCCTTTGCTGTGCAGAAGCTGTTAAATTTAATTAGGTACCAATTGTTTATATTTTGCTTTTATTTATTTTTCCTCAGAAAAATATTGCTCAAGAAAATATTGCTACAATTTATGTTAGAGAATGTTTTGCCTATGTTCTCTTCTAGGAGTTTTATGTTGTCATGTTTTTTATTTAGGTCTTTAAGCCATTTTGAGTTTATTTTTGTGTATGGTATGAGGGAGTGTTCTATTTCACTGATTTATAAGTAGTTGTCGAGCTTTTCCAATACCAGTTTTTGAATAGACTTAAGTCACTTATTATATATACTCTGAGATGAAAAGATAAAAAGCTACTTTGCACTGTACAATCTGTTGTTGCTGTTCAGTTGTTAAGTCCTGTCTGCCTCTTTGGGACCCCATGAACTGCAGCACACCAGACTTTCCTGTCCTTCACTGTCTCCCAAAGTTTGCTCAAACTCATGCCCACTGAGTCATTCAACCATCTCACCCTCTGCCGCCCCTTCTCCTCTTGCCTTCAATCCTTCCCAGCCTCAGGGTCTTTTCCAGTGAGTCAGCTCTTCATATCAGGTGACCAAAGTATCAGAGCTTCAGCTTCAACATCAATCCTTCCAATGAATATTCAGTGTTGATTTCCTTTAGGATTGACTGGTTAAATCTCCTTACTGTCCAAGGAACTCTCAAGAGTCTTCTCGAATGCCACACTTTGAAAGCATCAGTTCTGTGCTCAGCCTTCTTTAGGCCCAGCATCCATACATGACTACTGGAAAGACCATAACTTTGACTATATGGACCACTGTCATCAAAGTGATAGCTCTGCTTTTTAATATGCTGTCTAGGTTGTCATAGGTTTCCTTTCAAGAGCAAGTGTCTTTTAATTTCATGGCTGCAGTCACCATCCAAAGGAATTTTGGAGTCTGAGAAGAGAAAATCTGTCACTATTTCTACTTTTTCCCCATCAATTTGGCATGAAGGTATGGGATGGGATGTCAGGGTCTGTTTTTTAGAATACTGAGTTTTTTGTTGTTTGTTTTTTTTCCACTTTTTATGGTAGTTTTTTTTTTTTTAATTTTTTTTTTAATTTTAAAATCTTTAATTCTTACATGCGTTCCCAAACATGACCACCCCTCCCACCTCCCTCCCCACAACATCTCTCTGGGTCATCCCCATGCACCAGCCCCAAGCATGCTGCACCCTATGTCAGACATGGACTGGCGTAGAATACTGAGTTTTAAGCCAGCTTTTTCACTCTCTTTTTCACCTCTATCAAGAGGCTCTATATTTAAATAAAAATTAATTAAATAAGCTTGAATTTAAATGTACTTGCTTAGCCATACTAACATATTTCAATACTCAGTAGTCAATAACCATTTTCAAATATCCAATACTCATAAATATAAGGCTATTATTAATATATATGACATATAATTAATACATATAAATTTAATTATTGAGAGTGTCTTATTAGAGAAAAAAGACTGATCTCTCATTCTGAATAAATGTCTCTTTTAGGCAGAAGGCTGAGCAACTTACCCCTGGGCTTGCATGCTTGGGGCTGGTGCATGGGGATGACCCAGAAAGATGTTCTGGGGAGGGAGGTGGGAGGGGGGTTCATGTTTGGGAATGCATGTAAGAATTAAAGATTTTAAAATTTAAAAAATAAAAAACTAAAAATTAAAAAAAAAAAAAAATAAACAGGGGTAAAGAAAAAGAGTGGTAAGATTTAAAGAAAGAGAAGCAGTAGAGTCTTTACACACTCACACTAACACTCACACTCACACTCAGTTCCATTCAGTTGCTTAGTCATGTCTGACTCTTTGCAACCACAGGGACTGCAGCACTCCAGACTTCCCTGTCCATAACCAACTCTTGGAGCTTGCCAAAACTCATGTCCACTGAGACAGTGATACCATTCAACCATCTCATCTTCTGTCATCCCCTTCTCCTCCTGCTTTCAGTCTTTCTGAGCATGAGGGTCTTTACAAATGAGTCAGCTCTTCGAATCAGGAGGCCAAAATATTGGAGTTTCAGCTTCAGCATCAGTACTTCCAATGAATATTCATGACTGATTTCCTTTAGGATTGACTGGTTTGATCTCCTTGCCAACTGAGGGACTCTCAACAGTCTTTTCCAACACCACAGTTCAAATAAATCAATTCTTCAGGGCTTAGCTTTCTTTATACTCCAACTCTCACATCCATACATGACTACTGGAAAAAACTTAGTCTTGACTAGATGAACCCTGGTTGGCAAAGTAATGTCTCTACTTTTTAATATGCTGTATAGGTTGGTCATAACTTTCCTTCCAAGGAGCAAGCATCTTTTAATTTCATGGCTGCAATCCCCATCTGTAGTGATTCTGAAGCCCCCCAAAATAAACTGTTACCGTTTCCATTGTTTCTCCATCTATTTGCCATGAAGTGATGGGATCAGATGCCATGATCTTAGTTTTCTGAATGTTGCACTTTAAGCCAACATTTTCACTCTCCTCTTTCATTTTCATCCAGAGGCTCTTTAGTTGTTCTTCACTTTCTGCCTGGAGAAGGCAATAGCAACCCACTCCAGTATTCTTGCCTGGAAAACCCATGGACGGAGGAGCCTGATAGGCTGCAGTCCATGGGATCATGAAGAGTGGAACACGACAGGACAACTTCACTTTCACTTTTCACTTTCATGCACTGGAAAAGGAAATTGCAACCCTCTCCAGTGTTCTTGCCTGGAGAATCCCAGGGACGGGGGAGCCAGATGGGCTGTCATCTATGGGGTTGCACAGAGACGGACATGACTGAAGCGACTTAGCAGCAGCAGCAGCAGCACTTTCTGCCATAAGGGTGGTGTCATCTGCATATCTGAGGTTACTGATATTTCTCTGAGCAATCTTGATTCCAGCTTGTGCTTCATCAAGCTCAGTGTTTCTCATGATGTACACTGAATATATGATAAATAAGCAGGGTGACAATATACAGCCTTGATGTACTCCTTTCCTGATTTGGAACCAGTCTGTTGTTCCATGTCCAGTTCTAACTGTTGCTTCCTTACCTGCATACAGATTTCTCAGAAGGAATGTGAGGCGGTCTGATATTCCCATCTCTTTAAGACTTTTCAACAGTTTTCTGTGATCCACACAGTCACAGGCTTTGGCATAGTCAATAAAGCAGAAACAGATATTTTTCTAGAACTCTCTTGCTTTTTCCATGATCCAATGGATGTAGACAATTTGATCTCTGGTTCCTCTGCCTTTTCTAAATGCAGCTTGAAATTCACAGTTCATGTACTGTTGAAGCCTGGCTTGGAGAATTTTGAGCATTATTTTACTAGCATGTGACATGAATGCAATTGTGCAGTAGTTTGAACATTCTTTGGCATTACCTTTCTTTGGGATTGGAATGAAAACTGACCTTTTCCAGTCCTGAGGCCACTGCTGAGTTTTCCAAATTTGTTGGCATATTGAGTGCAGCACTTTCACAGCATCATCTTTTAGGATTTGAAATAGCTCAACTGGAATTCCATCACCTCCACTAGCTTTGTTCGTAGTGACTCTTCCTATGGCCCACTTGACCTCACATTCCAGGATGTCTGGCTCGAGATGAGTGATCACACCATCATGATTATCTGGGTCAAGAAGATCTTTTTTGTACAGTTCTTCTGTGTATTCTTGCCACCTCTTCTTAATATCTTCTGCTTCTATTAGGTCCATACCATTTCTGTCCTTTATTGAGCCTATCTTTGCATGAAATGTTCTCTTGGTAGCTCTAATTTTCTTGAAGAGATCTCTAGTCTTTCCCATTCTGTTGTTTTCCTCTATTTCTTTGCATTGATAACTGAGGAGGGCTTTCTTATCTCTCCTTGCTATTCTTTGGAACTCTGCTTTCAAATGGGTAGATCTTTCCGTTTCTCCTTTGCCTTCACTTCTCTCCTTTTCTCAGCTATTTGCAAGGCCTCCTCAGACAACCATTTTGCCTTTTTGTATTCCCTTTTCTCGGGGATGGTCTTGATCACTGCCTCCTGTACAATGTCACAAACCTCCATTCATAGTTCTTCAGGAATTCTGTCTATCAGATCTAATCCCTTGAATCTGTTTGTCATTTCCACTGTATAATCATAAGGGATTTGGTTTAGGTCATACCTGATTGGTCTAGTGGTTTTCCCTACTTTTTCAATATAAGTCTGAATTTTGCAGTAACAAATTTGTGATCAGGGCCACAGTCTGCTCCTGGTCCTGTTTTTGCAATTTAAAATGCCTATGAACAAGAGCAAAAGCATTCCTCTACTCCTACCTATAAAATAGTCATTATGTATATGTTTGCTTCTCAACTTAAAAATGCAGATGTGAGTTCTATGCTATTTTTGATCACTCTTCCCCTTGGTATATTTGTTCTGTCACTGTACAGCAATAGTGTCTAAACAAAATACAGTGGCTTAGAACTTGTACCTCTCCCAAAGGGAATAAAATCAGACAATCCACAATCAACTTTCCCTCAAGGCATGTATTAATTCCTAAATTGTGTGTGTGCACATGTGATGCTGAGGAAACAAATATAAAACAGCTTCTGAACTCTAAGTTACTATGTAGAGATCTCAGCTATTTAGAGAAGTCTAGGGCCACCAAGGAGAGGGAATCCTAGTACAACCCTCAGGCTATAAGTTGAGAAATTTCAAATGACTGTGCTCTAGGAGAAATAAAAGTTTTATAAAGTGAAATACACCAATTTTGGCCAAATGAAGTTTGGCCAAACTCAGCCTGACTACACAAGAAAAACTGCATCAACTTTGCAGGAAATTACATCATCTAGAATATCTATTGTTTTTAATATGACTTAGTGGCATTCAATAAAATATTAACACACATTTCATGAAACAGAAGCAAATCACCTTTAACCAAGACATAAAATTTAAGTAATCAAGTTATTGTGATTATCAGAGATTTTAATATAACTATGAGAAAATAGATGAGATGATGTCAAATTTGATAAAATGCCTAAAGTTGATTTAAAAGTTATTAATGTTTAAAAGTGATTTTCAATAGAAATAATTGAAGAAAATGAAGTAATGTGTATAAATTTTGAAAAGGCAATAATAGCCATTCTGGGGTTTTGCATACATTGAAAATATGATTCAAAACTGAAGGCCACACAAAAGTATTTTCACATAAAAACTGAAATAAATTTTTGCCAGGAGACTTACACCAAAAGAAATAGTATAGGGCATATATTTCTAAATGGAAATACAGTACTGAAAAGAAGAATATCAGAAAGAGTAATTTCTTTTTTAAAGTTAATTGTTGTTCAACATTTAAAAACAATAGTTTCTTTTAGTATTTTAAAATATAGAATGAAAATATGTGAATGTAATAGCAAAAAAAATAAGGAATACAGTTTATGTAGTAAATGGCTTGTGAGGTCCTTAAATCATGCTAAAGTTACTAATGTATGAGTAAATCTAATAAAGAAGGCATATTTTAATCACTAAAATTGATAAACAATTGTACATATAATAAGATAATGTAAAAAGAAAATAGAATTATAACTAGATGATGAATTCCAAAGAGGGAATGAACTGAGGGAAAATAAAATCTGGATAAAATTGATCATACAGCAAAAAAAAAAAAAAAAAAACAAAAAACGAGAGCCAATATATTGGAAACCATGCAACCCCTCACTCACCACCAACCAAGATACACTACCCAAAACAACCAATTCATTCAAAGTTGAGGTTTTTGCTCTACAGACAAAAGAAATACTGATAAACTAGTAATATACAAGACACTCAAGAACAGCAAAAAGAAATAGGAAAACAGCAAGGAAAGGATCCATACCAAAATGCTGAATAAGAAACCAAGATCCAATGCAAATTAACTGTGGAAAAATCCCCTCAATTCACATAAGCAGGGAAAAAAAAAAAAAAAACCCTGATTAAGAAAAAAACAAAAAACAGGTACACAAAGTCAAGCAATCACTTGGGGATAAGAAAAACTTCCTTGTCTCAGAAATTCAGAAACTAAAAATGTGCCATTCCCCCAACACAAACATGTACATAGGAAGAGATGAACAAGAAATTTAGTGAACTTATGAAAGAAATGGAAGATAATATTATAAGATAGAAAAATAAATAAATAAACTAAAAATAATGAATAAAAAACAAGGAAAATATCAAGAGAATATAAATGAGTTAGAATTCAAAGAGAATGAAAGAAAATAGAAAGCTATGATGAACACACGTGTAATTGTAGCTTAAAAAGAAAACCGAAACAGTTAAAGAAAACCAATATTCAACACTGTAATACAATAAATAAATAAATCTATCCACAGATGAAAGAAAACCTGAAATTGCATTTTAAAAAGACATTGATTACCCAGAAAAAAATGTTACCAAAAATGAACAACTCTAAGATACATCTTAACAAAAGCATCCAGCTGAACGACAAAGAAAAATCCATAAAGTCCTCTAGCTTTCATAAAACAGAGATTGAATCGATAACCAGGGCAAGAAAATTGTATTGGCATCAGATTTTCTCAAAAATGACACTACAATTCAACATCAAAAAAAAAAAAAAAACCTAATTAAAAACAGGCAGAGAACCTGAATAGATGTTTTTGCAAAGAAGACACACAGACATATGAAAAAATGTCCAGCATCACTAATATCAAGGAAATATAAATCAAAATCACATTGAGTTATCACCTCATGTCTGCAAGGACTTTATCAAAACGACAAGAAATAACAAGTGCTGGCATGGATGTAGAGAAAAAGAAGCCCTAGTTATTGTTGTAAGTGTGTGTGCTCAGTCACTCAGTCATGTCTAACTCTGTGGTCCCATGGACTGTAACCCACCAGGCTCCTCTGTCCATGGAATTTCCAGGCAAGAATACTGGAGCGAGTTGCCATTTCCTACCCCAGGGGATGTTCCCGACCCAGACTTTGAACCCATGTCTCTTGTGTCTCTAGCATTGGTGATGGGTTCTTTACCACTAATACCATCTGGGAAGCCCAGGAAACTATTTGTAGGAATGTAAATTGGTAGAGCCACTTTACAGGAAAATAGTCTGGAGGGTCTTTAAAAAATTAAAGATAGTTATTCTGCCCATTTTTTAATTGGGTTGTTCATTTTTGATACTGAGTTGTATGAGATGGTTATATGTTGGATACTAAACCCTTATCAGTCAGATCATTTGCAAATTTTTTTTCCCATTTAGTAGTTTTTCATTTTGTTTTTCATTTCCTTTGCTGTGCAGAAGTTTTAAGTTTAATTAGGCCATATATGTTTAGTTTTTCTTTTATTTCCTTTGTTTTAGGAGACATCTGAAAAAATATTGCTATGATTTATGTCAAAGACTAATATACTTGTGTTTTCCTCTAGGAGTTTTATAGTTTCCCATCTTACATTTAGGCCTTTAATCCATTTGGAGATGTTCAATATCACTAGTCATGTTGCCATTTGCAGCAATACGGGTAGATTTTGAGGGTATTACGCTAAGTGAAATAAGTCAAAGTAAAACAAAGTAAATTTAATCTCATATGTGTAATCTAAAAAACAAATAAACAACCCCTCCCCCCTGCCAAATGCAGACTAATAGATACAGAAAACAGTTAATTGACAGAAAGGAGAGGTGGGGTAGGGACAAAATAGGTGAAAGGGATTAACACGTACAAACCTATAGTTATAGAATGAATTATTCATGGGTATATAATATAAAGTATAAAGAATATGATCAAAAATAGTTTTACATTTTATGGGACCAGACAATTACTAAATGTATCATGGTGACCATTTCATAATGTAAAGAAATGCCAACCACAAAGTAGTACACTTGACACAATATTGTACCTCAGCTATATATGTTTTTTAAAAGAAACACACAAAGCATGTCAACTCTGAAATAGTCTAACAAAAGAAAACTCAATGAAAGAAAGCCTGAACTAAGAATATCATATGCAGCCAATGTGTCCTTCAAACACTGGGTCAATGAAAGAGTTTTCAACATAGAAAAACTTCTCAAAAAATATACTAGATTGGAGAGAACCGGGAAAATAGCAAGAAAAAAAAATGCTAATGGTGAGCCTTTTAACACATATCACAGCAGATCAAATACTAAAACAAAGATTAAGACAAGGATGTGAGACTATTTACAATTGTTATATGTTGTTGTAAAGCAGAAAATGTGTTAACTAAAAATAATAAAGCATTGGAGAGGAATAATTAAAACCTAGAAAAAGCTTGCTGTTTCATGGATAATAGGTGGGTGTTAAATTAAACCAAAATCATCTGATAATAGAAAGATCAAAGACTTTGAAAAAGGGGACTAAATCCATTATGAAAGTTAAAACTATAAAGGTAAAGTAGAACAAAAATATAAAGCTTTGAAAATATTAAAATATAAACATTATCAATTAAAGTGCAAATAATCCAATCTCATATAGAAAGACAGTAACTATGACTAAAATGTTATGAAGGAATTGAGAGCAAACCTATCAGTCATATTGACAAATATAATGGAATCAAATGATCTGTTACAAGAAAAAAAAACAAAACAAACTGTCTTTATCTTGGACTACAGAACAAGACCTAATGACATGGTGCATACAAGCGATATAGCTAAAACAAAGTGATCAACAGAGGCAAAATTAATGCAGACAAAAAGATACAGGCAAGTGGAAACAGTAAGAATACTAGGATTAACAATATCTTGGTATCAGATGAAGGAAAATGAAAGTCAAAAAGCCTTGTGATCTTCTGTGCTCAGTCATGTCTGACTCTTTGTGATCCCATGGACTGTAGCCCATCAGGCTCCTCTGTCCATGGGGTTTTCCAGGCAAGAATACTGGAACAGGTTGCCATTTCCTTCTCCAGGGAATCTACCCAACCCAGGCACTGAACTCATATCTCTTGTGTCCTGTCGCAGTGGCAGGCAGTTTTTATTCTTTACCAGTGAGCCACCAGGGAACCCCAAAAAAACCTTATAGGTGACAAATAACTTCTCTTTTTAATATTTAAATCCACAAGTCAGTATGAAGCTATAACACAAATATTTCTACACTAAATAAAATGTAGCCACCTTTGCTTCTCTGGTGGCTCAGCAGTAAAAGAATCTGCCTGCAATTCAGGAGATGCAGGTTGAATCCCTGGGTCTGGAAAGGCCCCTGGAAAAGGAAATGGCAACACTTCCCAGTATTCTTGCCTGCGAAACCCCATGGACAGAATCCTGGTGGGTGACAGTCCATGAAGTCACGAAAGAGTCAGACACAATGACTAAACAACAACATTTATGAGGTAAAATATACAGGTAAGAAAAAAAAAAAAAAAGGAAACAGACAGTAACACACCAAAACTTAAAGAAGGAAAATAAATCATTAAATTTCAAGCTCGAAAAACACAAAACAAAATAAAATAAACAAAATAAAATGAAGGTTATAATAAAGACAGAGTAGGAATAATGAGATAGTTAATAGAAAACCACTAGAACTCATTTGCTATTATAATAAATGGAAATCCTGAAAAAATCCACTACTCATAATTTTCTTGATTAGAAAAAATGGGGTAATAGTACAAAATATAAAGTAGGAAATAACAAATGGGAACTAAACATTGAAGCAGAGAAAAAAATGATCAAAAGATTAACTATTTCCAAATAGCACAAGACCTGGATGAATTTATAATGGAATTCTACCAAATTTCCAAGAGTCAGACAATGCTAACACCTGGACAAAGAAAGTGTTAGACCTTTGTTGAGCATCTTTTCACATGCTTCTTGGCCATCTGTATGTCTTCCTTGGAGAAATGTCTATTTAGATCTGCCATTTTTTTTTTATTGGGTTGTTTGCTTGTTTTATATTGAGCTGCATGAGGTGTTCGTATATTTTGGAAATTAATCCCTTGTTAGTAAATCCATTTGCAAATATATTCTCCAGCATCGCTGACGGATGTTTTTTCATTTTGTTTATGGTTTCTTTTGCTGTGCCAAAGCTTTTAAGTTTAATTAGTCCCCATTCAACATCATTGTTTACTAGAGAAATACAAATCAAAACTACAATGAGGTATCATCTCACCCCAGTCAGAATGGCCATCATCAAAAAATCCACAAACAATAAGTGCTGGGGAGGGTGTGGAAACAAGGGCATATACACTGTTGGCGGGAATATAAATTGATACAGCCACTGCAGAGAAGAGCATGGAAGCTCCTTTAAAAACTCAGAGGGTAACAGGCAGGAAGGCCAGGGGTCTCCAAAGAGAGGAAATAGGCTGCAAGTGTCAGACACTTATATCTCTCTTAAGCAGCAGGAGGAAACAAACTAGTGATATATCTTTCCTTCTCTGTACGAATTTAAAAGGAGGTTTCTCTTAAAATACTGTGTTGCCATAATGACACCTGGTTTCACCTGAAGTTAACTATTCTCAAACCTTGAGTTAACCAATGCATTTTTCTTATGGAAATGTTTGTCTTAAGCTATGTTAATGTACTATGCATTTACCCCAAACTCTGTCTTCAAGTCAGTTCCACCTAATGGCTCAGAACCTACTTGACAAACCCGTATATTATACTCGGATATTGTTCCCCTAATCTATGTAAACGAAACTATTTGTATGGTAACCTGCCCTTCTACAAGATTCAAGTCAATCGTTTTATGGCCTGAGATGAATCATCTGGTGCCAAGATTATCCCAAAATGCATCTTATGGATGAGGGGCCTGGTGCCATTCTGAGTTTTAAGACATTTCTTTCTTTCATTAACAGACTGCTAGGAGTAGGTGATGGCACCCCACTTCAGTACTCTTGCGTGGAAAATCCCATGGATGGAGGAGCCTGATGGGCTGCAGTCCATGGGGTCGCGACGAGTGGGACAGAACTGAGTGACTTCACTTTCACTTTTCACTTTCATGCACTGGAGAAGGAAATGCCAACCCACTCCAGTGTTCTTGTCTGGAGAATCCCAGGGACGTGGGAGCCTGGTGGGCTGCCGTCTATGGGGTCACACAGAGTCGGACACGACTGAAGCGACACAGCAGCAGCAGCAGCAGTGACTATATAACATCCAGCTGAAGACTAGCAGGAGGGTACTCTTTCTGCCCCCTTCTGATGTCTATGTCAGAAGCTTTCTCTATCTCCTTTATACTTTAATAAAACTTTATTACACAAAAGCTCTGAGCAATCATGCCTCATCTCTAGCCCCAGATTGAATTCTTCTCCTCCAGAGGCCAAGAATCCTGGAGTCTTTTTGTTCAGCAACAACCTTTCAAAACTAAACTAGAGCTACCACATGATCCAGCAATCCCACTCCTGGGTAGATATCTGGAGAAAAGCGTGATTTGAAAAGATTCATGTAGCCCAATGTTCTTTTCATTTTTTGTTTAGTTGCCAGGTCATGTCTGACTCTTTTGTAACCCCATGGACTGTAGCCTGCCGGGCTCCTCTGTCTGTGGGATTTTCTGGGCAAGAATAACTGGAGTGGGTTGTCATTTCCTTCTCCAGGGGATCTTCCCAAACTAGGGATTGAACCTGCATCTCCTACATGCATTTCCTGCATTGCAAATGGATTCTTTTAATACTAAGCCACCAGGGAAACCCAACCCCAATGTTTAGTGCAGCACTATTTACACAGCTACTACAAGGAAGCAGTCTAAATGCCCATCAACAGAGGAATGGATAAAGAAGATATGGTACATATATACAATAGAATATTTCTCAGCCATAAAAAATAAATAAATAAAGCCATTTGCAGCAACATGGATGAATCTAAAGATTCTTATACTGAGTGAAGTAAGTCTGACAGAAGGAAATAAAGATTATATGATATCACTTATATATGGAATCTAAAAACAAATGAACCTATTCACAAATAGAATAGAGTCACAGATGTAGACAACAAACTGATGGTTCCCAAGGGGGAAACAGGTGGAAGGGATAAATTGGAAAAAAATTGAAATTCACATATATATATACTACTATCTATAAAATAGAAAACTAATAATCTAATAAATAGCACAGAGAACTGGACTCAATATTCTGCAATGACCTATATGGAAAGAGATCTAAAAAAGCATGGATATATATATACATCTAACTGACACACTTTGCACTGACACACTTTGTACACACTTTGTACAGCAGAAATTAACACAACATTGTAAATTAACTATACTCAAAACTTAATTTTAAAAAGTGCTAGACCTTTGAGAATGAAGGAAAATACCCTTTCATGAAACAAATATAAAAGGATAACAAAACATATGAAAATGTTACTCAAAAATAAAATGGAAGATGAATATCACTTATAAATACCAATGCAAAATACTAAATAATATATTAGCAAGCAGAATCCAACTTTAGTCCAGAATTCAAATAGTTTCAATTACTTTTATATACCAGAGAAGACACTGGTGGTGCAGAGGTTAAAGCGTCTGCTTGCAATGTGGGAGACTTGGGTTCAATCCCTGGGTCGGGAAGATCCCCTGGAGAAGGAAATGGCAACCTGCTCCAGTATTCTTGCCTGGAGAATCCCATGGATGGAGGAGCTTGGTGGGCTACAGTCCACGGGTCGCAAAGAGTCGGACACGACCGAGTGACTTCACTTTCACCATACTAATAGATTTAAGGAGGGTAAAACTCAAATTTCCATAAATGTTGAAAAAGACTGAAAAATTTCAACCCTGATTCTTGATTTTAAAACTAAATCAAGTGAATCAAGGGATAAGTTCTTAATGTGACTATCTATATAAAGGAATACTTTGAATAATTTCCCTAAGAATGAGAACAAGGCAAAGTCACCCATTATCTCCACTATTATTTATTATATTAGACAATGAGACATTGTAATGTTTTTAGACAAGAGAATTCAATTAGTTTCATATGAATTGGTAAACAAAAGATTTTTTTGCATATGGTATGATCGCAAAATTTTGAAAAGAAATAATGCTTAAACTAACAAAAATCTATTAAGGTAAAAAGATATAAAATAAACATTCATAAATCAATAGCACTGAAATACAAAAACAATAAAGAGAGGACATTATGTTTGAGGAAATATCATTTACAGAAGAAAAAGTTAAATATTTAGGATTCAATTTAACAAATGTGAAAAAAATCAATGACTAAATCAAAACATTCCAGAGAGATAGAAAATAAGCATGAAGATTTAGAAAGACAGCCCATGTTCCTGTTTTAAATGACTCAATGTTATAAAATGCTAGTTCTCCCAAAGTTAATTCACAAGTTTGACAGAATCTCAATAAAAATACCAACAAATCTTTTTCAAGTGGAACTAAACTTGTCGTTCCTATATACAGGAATAAAGCTTATATATATATATAAAGACACACAATAGCCAGGAAAACTTAAAAGGAAAAACAAACTAAAATGAAAATATGAGGTGGGGCCAGCTTTAGGGCAGGCATTAAAATACTTTACAAGGCATTACAAGTCTCAAAATACTGTTGAATCTCTACTGTTAATGTAGTGTAGTGGCAAATAAATAGAACAACAAGTAAGAGAATGGAATAGAAAGGTCATAAATAACAAAAATACATAAGAATATAATATACAGTTGACATCTCAAATAATGGAAGCAAAGATTGACTTTTTAATAAATCATGCTGAGTCAACAGAAAAGCCATTTGAAAAAGATAAAAATTAGATTCATACTTTACACCATACACAGGATAAAGTTCGAGTGTATTAGGGAATTAAATGAAATAAAACCATACAAATGCTTAAAGTAAACATAGACAGATTCCATTCAAAGTGGAATATAATCAGTAACACTGAAACCAAACTGTTGAAAAATTGGTAACATAACAATACCGAATGAGGATAGGGAAGAAAAGATTAAGTAATTTTGGGGAACAGTGTTTTCATTACATACTTCAAAGATAAACACAAAACTAATTGTATATGAATGTTTTATTCATGTTAGTACAGTCCACGGGTCGCAAAGAGTCGGACACGACCGAGTGACTTCACTTTCACCATACTAATAGATTTAAGGAGGGTAAAACTCAAATTTCCATAAATGTTGAAAAAGACTGAAAAATTGGACTGCAGCCCACCAGGTTCCTCCATGCATGGGATTTTCCAGGCTAGAGTACTGGAGTGGGGTGCCATTGCCTTCTCCGTAATTTTTTTAATAGACCTATTAAAATTATAGAACCACTTTATTTATTTATTAGAATTGAACAAATAAGAAAATATACGATGGGAAGATGAGAACCAGGTACCTATTTGTTGGAAAAAAGAAGTTACAAATAAGGAAAAGTGAAAGGTTTGGACTCATGGTTCATAATACATCTACCCATGGATACACACAGGAATGTGTGAATGGTGCAGAACATATATTTTCTTTGTCTGTCCAATGAAGTCAAGAAGCCATGACCCTCAATATTAATGAATACACCAAAGACCCCTTTAGGGGTGTCTGCCATTGGTGACCCCATGGACTTATACAGTCCATGGAATTCTCCAGGCCAGAGTACTGGAGTGGGTAGCCTTTCCCTTCTCCAGGGGATCTTCCCAACCCAGGTCTTCATATTGTAGGCAGATTGTTTACCAGCTGAGCCACAAGGGAATCCCAAGACTACTAGAGTGGGTATCCTATCCCTTCTCCAGGGGATATTCCCAACCCAGGAATCCAACTGGGGTCTCTTGCATTGCAGGCAGATTCTTTACTAACTGAGCTATCAGGGAAGCTTCCCTCATAGCTCAGTTGGTAAAGAATCTGCCTGTGAAACAGGAGATCCAGGTTTGATTACTGAGTTGGGAAGATTCCCTAGAGAAGGAAGAGGCTATCCACTCCAGTACTCTTACCTGGAGAATCCCATGGACAGAGGAGCCTGGCAAGCTACAGTCCATGGGGTCGTGAGAGTCAGATGACTTAGAGACTAAACCACCACCACCACCAAGTACCTGGATCTTGGTTTCTAATTATCATTCTAAAAAAATGGAACCAGGAATTTTTAGAGATATAGTGAATTATATTCCTGGATCAAGATGAGCCTGAAATATCTTATGTGCTAGAAAGGAAAGGATATGCCCAGGAAATGATGCAAACGTGAAAGGAAAGAGCAGTCAAATTATAGGAGGTTGTAGTTCAGTCCCTAAGTGATATCTGACTCTTTGAAACCCCATGGACTGCAACAGGCTATCTCCTGGAGTTTTTTTTCAAATTCATGTCCATTGAGTTGATGATGCCACCCAACAATCTCCTCCTGCCTTCAATCTTTCCCAGCATCAGGGGCTTCTGTAATAATTTGGCTCTTCACATCAGATGGTCAAAGTATTGGAGCTTTACCTTCAGCATCAGTCCTTCTAATGAATATTCAAGGTTGACTTCACTAAAGATTGACTGGTCTGATCTCCTTGCAGTGTAAGAAACTCTAAAGGGTCTTCCCTAGCACCACAATTCAAAAGCAGCAATTCTTTGGTGTTCAGCCTTCATTAGGGGGCTTCCCTCATTGCTCAGTTGGTAAAGTTGGTAAATCTGCCTGCAATGAAGGGGATCAGGGTTCAATTTTTGGGCAGGTAAGACCCCCTGGAGAAGGAAATGGCAACCCACTCCAGTATTCTTGCCTGGAGAATCCCATGGATAGAGGAGTCTGGCAGGCTACAGTCCATGCAGCCATAAGAGTCAGACACAACTTAGCAACTAAACCACCACAGCCTTATTTATGGTTCAACTCTCTCATTCATACATGATTACTAGAAAAAAAAAACATAACTGACTATAGGGACCTTTTCAATAAAGTGATGTCTCTGCTTTTTAATAAACTATCTAGGTTTCTCATAGCTTTTCTTCCAAGGAGCAAGTGTCTTTTAAATTTGTGGCTGCAGTTACCATTTGCAGTGATTTTGGAGGCCAAGAAAATAAAATCTGTCACTGCTTCCATATTTTCCCCTTCTACTTTCTGTGAAGTGATGGAACCAGATACCATGATCTTAATTTTTTGAGTGTTGAGTTTTAAGTCAGCATTTTCACTCTCCTCTTTCACCCTCATCAGGACACTCTTTGCTTTCTGCCATTTGAGTGGCACCATCTGCATATCTGAGGTTACTCATATTTCCTCCTAGTAATCTTGACTTCAGCTTGTGATTCATCCAGCCCAGCATTTCACATGATGTATTCTGCATATAAGTTAAACAGGGTGGCAAAACACAGCTTTGTCATACTCCTTTCAAGGTTTTAACTATTGCTTCAGGCTTCACCGGAGACAGGTAAAGTGGTCTGATATTCCCATCTCTTTAAGAATCTTCCAGTTTGTTGTGACTCACACAGCCAAAGGATTTAACATAGTTAATGAAGTAGAAGAAGATGTTTTTCTGTAAATCCTCTGCTTTCTCTATGATCCAATGAATGTTGGCAATTTGATCTCTAGTTCCTCTGCCTTTTCTAAATCTATCTTATACATCTAGAAGTTCTTGGTTCATGTACTGTTGAAGCCTAGCTTGAAGGTTTTTGAGCATAACATTATTAGTATGTGAAATACACACAATTTTATAGTAGTTTGAACAATTTTTGGCACTGACTTTCTTTGGGATTGGAATGAAAACTTTTCCAGTCCTGTGCCCACTGCTGAGTTTTCCAAATTTGCTGACATATTGAATCAGCACTTAAACAGTGTCATCATTTAGGATATTAAATAGCTCAGCTTGAATTCCATCACCTCACTGGCTTTGTTCATAGCAATGCTTCATAATGTCCAGTTAAGTTCACACTCCAGGATGTGTGGCTCTAGGTAACTGAACACACCATAGTGGTTATCTGGGTCATTAAGACATTTTTGTATAGTTCTTTTGTGTATTCTTGCCACCTCTTCTTAATCTTTTCTGCTTCTGTTAGGTCCTTACTGTTTCTGTCCTTTATTGTGCCCATCCTTATAGGAAATGTTTCCTTGATATCTCCAATTTTCTTGAAGAGATCTCTACTCTTTCTCATTCTATGGTGTTCCTCTACTTTTTGCACTGTTCATTTAAGGTCTTCTTTTCTTTCATGTTCTTCTCTTGAATTCTGCATTCATTCAGGTATATCCTTCCCTTTTTCCTTTGCTTTTCACTTCTCTTCTTTCCTCAGCTATTTGTAAAGCCCCCTTAGACAACCACTTTGCTGTCTTGCATTTCTTTTCCTTTGGGATTGTTTTGTTCTACCAGATCTAATCTCTACTAGATTTAATCCCTTGAATCTATTTGTCACTTCCACTGTATAAATGTAAGGTGTTTGATTTAGATCATACCTGACTGGCCTAGTGATTTTTCCTACTTTCTTCAATTTAAGTCTGAATTTTGCAATAAGGAACTGATGATCTGAGCCACAGTCAGTTCCCAGTCTTGTTTTTGCTGATTGTATAGTGCTTCTCCATTTTCGGTTGCAAACTTTATAATCAATCTGATTTCAGTATAGACCATCAGGTGATGTCCATGTGTGGATTTGTCTCTTGGATTGTTGGAAGAGGATATTTGCTGTGACCGGTGCGTCTCTTGGCAAAACTCTGTTAGCCTTTGCCCTGCTTCATTTTGTGAGCACACGTGCAGGAAAGCACAAAATATCAGTCTGTGGTATTCTTGGCAAAAATGCATAAGCACAATTCAATAATGGAGATATGAGACAAAGTGAGTAGTTTACACTGGCTAATATACTTTAAAGTTATCAAGTTCATGAACCAAAGAGAAAAACTGAAAAACTATACCAGATTGGAGGAGAGTATGGAGACGTGAGAACAAAATGCAATGTGTGATCTTGGTTAGAGTTCTGAACTAGAAAAAAGGGTCATTAGTGAAGTATCTAGCATAATTTGAATAAGGTTGACTGAGCGACTTCACTTTCACTTTTCACTTTCATGCATTGGAGAAGGAAATGGCAACCCACTCCAGTGTTCTTGCCTGGAGAATCCCAGGGATGGAGGAGCCTGGTGGGCTGCCATCTATGGGGTTGCACAGAGTCGGACACGACTGAAGCGACTTAGCATAGATTAGTTAATGTTATTGTATTGATACTACTAATGCATTGATTTATGGTAATAGTTCTATGATTACATAAATGTTAACAGTACATTTAAAAGGTTTATGGGAATTCCATGTATAGATAGCATTTTGTTGTTGTTGAGTAGCTTAGTGATGTCTGTCTTGGCAACCTCATGAACTGTACCCCTCCAGGTTCCTCTGTCCATGGGATTTTCCAGGCAAGAATACTAGAATGGATTGCCATTTCCTTCTCGATGCAATTTTCCTGACCCAGACATCAAACCCACATTTCCTCTACACACAGGAGAATACTTTCTACTGCTGAGCCACCGGGGAAGCCCAGATAGTATTTCACTAGGTCTAAATTCTATTTTGGAATGAAATATTAAAACAATGTAGGAACACAGGAAATTAAATACACAAAAAATAAATTAACATAATAAACAAAATAGTGACATTTAAGAAATTTGACAGAGCCAATATTTGATTTTATGACAACTGATAAAAAGTTTTAAGTCCTTCAAGATTTATTCATAAGTGAAAGAATAGTTTATCAATATAAGTGACAAATCCTTAAGGGGAAAAATCCTTAGTGCTAAAAATCACTAAAAATATCACAAAAGCTTTATGAAACAATTTAACATTAGTAAATTTAAATTCCTTGAAAGCCCACCAAAAGTGATTATTGAAGTAATAGAACTGTTAAAATTTTTTCCTAAAATGCAAACTCTAGGTCAACATGATTTTACCAAATAATCTTTTCAAATTTCTTAAAGAAAGAGTATCCATTTTAAATAACTCTTTCAGTGAAGAGGAAAATGGGGAACCATAACTCATTTGTAGATGCTAGCATAATCTTGACTCTACAACTGAAAAAAAATTTTTTTAAGTAAAACAACTAATTATCTTCCTTAACATATATATAAAATTCTAAAAGAAAATATTAGCAAATTGAATCTAGTGATATTTTAAATATCTTACCGTGTCGCAACCAAGTGACATTTATTATAAGCATGCACATTTGGTTGATATTTTAAAAATCAGTCAAATTTATAGAACAAATGGTAAATAGAATAAAGAACAAAATATGATCAATATGATTGTTCCAAAAGAGGAACAGAAATCATTTTAAACATTAGGGAGGAAGAAAGAGCCCTAGCAAAATTTTTGAAAATGAAGTAAAAATTCATTCGTTGAAAAATGGACACTATTGGCAAAGTAGTCATTATTTGTAACAATCACCATTCAATAAATAAAGTTGATAAATTTAGCAAGGCTGCTGAGGATACAATAGATAGCAAAATGTCTACTGTATTTCCATATGCTGCTAATAAAAACTTACAAAATAAAATTTTTAAAAATCTATTTATGCTTATATCAAAAACTCCAAATACAGATAATTAAATCTAGCAAAATATATTCAGAACTTCTTTCAGAAAACATTAATAAAAATAGAATACCTATAGAAGGATATATGATGATCATGAATTTGGTTTGGTAAAAATTCAATATGATAACATTTCAATTTCCCTATATTGATCATAGATTAAATGCAATTTCAATAAAAGTTTTTTCTGACTTATTAATGTATTTTGCTTCTTTGTTTTAAATTGTCACAGGAGAAACAGAAGTTAATCATGTTATAAGATGTATACAAAAATGTACAGAACTCAGACTAACAATTTTACAAAGAAGAACAAAGTTGGATTACCTATCCTAAATATACACTCAAGGCTTATAATTTTACATTATCTAAGACAGTGCAGCAGTACTATACAGAATTAGAACTCTTAGTTACATTTGAAACATTCTGCTTAATGAAATATCTCTTAGCATTTCATCAAAACTTTGATGGCTATTTTATCAAAACTTTGCTATTTCACCCTTTGTGGAAATGTGGCAGTTGTAAAATAATGACATCAAAAATATTTAGATATCTTTCTTCCCACATCAAACTGTGAATATTTCAAAGTAGTACCAGTCTAACTAATAATTGTCAAACCTAGCAGTTTATAACATTTGTCAGAAAATCAAGAAATATGAGATATGATTAAAGTAACATCAGTAAGTGTGGCTTTCATAGGCACCAAAATCCCAGAATGATTACTCAAACTTACCTCCTATATCTGGGCGAAGTTTATTGTCATAGCCTTGAAGCAAGGAGTTGAGAATTTGTGTTATATCTCCTTCGTGAATCTTTGGTGCCAAGACCCAAGTTTTGTTCACTGTTAAGTCCTCATCATCTTCGTCATCTGCTTTATCAACACTAAGAAATTCAAAGAAAAATTTGTATGATAGTTCAGTCAAAGAGGGATTTAAAAAAATAGTTTAAGGTTGCTATAATTGTATATGGGAGTAATAAGAGGTAAAAGAAAAGCATTAGAAATATCTTACACTAAGTAAGCCTAATACCTAATATCTTCATCATATGAACTCCCTGTTTCAATAATATCTAAAAATGAAGAAATCAATACAAGGAATAATCATGTAATATTAAGATAATAAAATAAAATTTTCCCATCCCACAACTGTCATTTACAATGACAGAGGTCATGCAGATGGTAGTGTAAGTAGTGGCCCTAGATTTGTGCAGACCACAATCTGCAGAGCCATATACAGTGATTCTAAACCAGACACTAAAATAAAAATTAAAAGGTGAATATATATATATATAGGAAAAGTTGCAATAATTAGTCCAGTAAATGTATTTAAAATGCAAATATAAAAAAGAAGACAAGGAAAGATGACAGAAATAGAGTTAAAAGAATAAAAGGAAGAAGTATTAAACACATCTGGTCAGAGCAAACACCCTCTTCCAACAACACAAGAGAAGACTCTACACATGGACATCACCAGATGGTCAACTGAAATCAGACTGATTATATTCTTTGCAGCTAAACATGCAGAAGCTCTATAGAGTCAGCAAAAACAAGACTAGGAGTTGACTGCGGCTCAGATCTTGAATTCCTTATTGCTAAATTCAGACTTAAAGAAAGTAGGGAAAACCACTAGACCATTTAGTTCTGATCTAAAGCAAATCCCTTACTATTATACAAGGGAAATGACAACTCTTACAATTTTACAGTGGAAGTGACAAATAGATTCAAGGGATTAGATCTGATAGACAGAGTGCCTGAAGAACTATGGATGGAGATTCATAACATTGTACAGGAGACAGTGATCAACACCATCCACAAGAAAAAGAAATGCAAAAAGGCAAAATGGTTGTCAGAGGAGGCCTTACAAATAGCTGCGAAAGAAGAGAAGCAAAAGGCAAAGGAGAAAAGGAAAGAAATTCCCATTTGAATGCAGAGTTCCAAAGAATAGCAAGGAGAGATAAGAAAGCCCTTCTCAGTGATCAATGCAAAGAAATAGAGGAAAACAATAGAATGGGAAAGACTAGAGATCTCTTCAAGAAAATTGGAGATACCAAGGGAACATTTCATGGAAAAATAGGCTCGATAAAGGACAAACATGGTATGGACCTAACAGAAGCAGACAATATTAAGAAGAGGTGACAAGAATATACAGAAGAACTGCACAAAAAAGATCTTCACGACCCAGATAATCACGATGCTATGATCACTCACCAGAGACAGGCATCCTGGAATGTGAAGTAAAGTGGGCCTTAGGAAGGGTCACCATGAACAAAGCTAGTGGAGGTGATGGAATTCCCGTTGAACTATTTCAAATCCTAAAAGATGACGCTGCATAAGTGCTGCACTCAATATGCCAGCAAATTTGGAAAACTCAGCAGTGCCACAGGACTGGAAAAGGTCAGTTTTCATTCCAATCCCAAAGAAAGGCAATGCCAAAGAATGCTCAAACTACTGCACTATTGCACTCATCTCACACGCTAGCAAAGTAATGCTCAAAATTTTCCAAGCCAGGCTTCAACAGTATGTGAACCATGAACTTCCAGATGTTCAAGCTGGTTGAGAAAAGGCAGAGGAACCAGAGATCAAATTGCCAACATCTGCTGGATCATCGAAAAAGTGAGAGAGTTCCAGAAAAATATTTACTTCTTCTTTCTTGACTATGCCAAAGCCTTTGACTGTGTGGATCACAACAAACTGTGAAAAATTCTTAAACCGATGGGAATACCAGACCACCTTACCCGCCTCCTGAGAAATCTGTATGCAGGTCAAGAAGCAACAGTTAGAACAGGACATGGAAAAACTGTTCCAAATTGGGAAGAGTCTGTCAAGGCTGCATATTGTCACTTTGCTTATTTAATTTATATGCAGAGTACATCATGAGAAATGCTGGACTGGATGAGGCACAAGCTAGAATCAAGACTGTCAGGAGAAATCTCAATAACATCAGATATGGACATGACACCACGGTTACGGCCGAAAGCAATGAACTAAAGAGCCTCTTAGTGAAACTGAAAGAGGAGAGTGAAAAGTTGGCTTAAAGTTCAACATTCAGAAAACTAAGATCATAGCAACTGGTCCCATCACTTCATGGCAAATAGATGGCAAAACAATGGGAACATTGACAGACTTTATTTTGGGGGGCTCCAAAATCACTGCAGATGGTGACTATAGCCCTGAAATTAAAAGACACTGGCTCCTTGGAAGAAAATCTATGACCAACCTAGACAGCATATTAAAAAGCAGAGACATTACTTTGCCAACAAAGGTCCATTTAGTCAAAGCCATGGTTTTTCCAATAGTCATGTATGGATGTGAAAAATGGACTATAAAGAAAGATGAGCATGGGAGAATTGATGCTTTTGAACTGTGGTATTGGAGATGACTCTTGAGAGTCCCTTGGACAGCAAGGAGATCCAACCAATCCATCCTAAAGGAATCAGTCCTGAATATCTATTGGAAGGACTGATACTGAAGCTGAAACTCTAATATTTTGGCCACCTGATACGAAGAACTGACTCATTTCAAAAGACCTTGATGCTGGGAAAGATTGATGGTGGCAGGAGAAGGGGATAATAGAAGATGAGATTGTTTGATGGCATCACCGACTCAATGGACATGAGTTTGAGTAAGCTCTAGGAGTTGGTGATGGCCAGGGAAACCTGGAGTGCTGCAGTCCATAGGGTTGTAAAGAGTCAGACCAACTGATTGACTGAACTGGATGCTTCTTCCAAGTGAGAAGAATCCAGACCCCAGAGATTTATTTCAACAATTTGGTTGAAGATTATCTTTTTAAATCATAAGTGAATGACTCACTCTCCATATATACATAATTAAAAACTCTGATTATCAAATTTTAGGACTAGAATTTAGACTTTAGGGATCAAATAGCCCAC
Source organism: Ovis canadensis (assembly GCF_042477335.2). Taxonomy (NCBI): domain Eukaryota; kingdom Metazoa; phylum Chordata; class Mammalia; order Artiodactyla; family Bovidae; genus Ovis; species Ovis canadensis. The sequence continues at coordinate 81,027,657 of NC_091250.1, forward strand.
TGCCTTTATTTTGTAAAGAGGAAACTAAAGTTTGCAGGGAACTAAGGAAAGCACAAACACATTTGTTTGCAAAACTGAAACTCAAACCCTGATCATACAGCTAATGCTTCCTGCTATACCTGTGTGTTTAACAAGCATAAAGTTTCAACTTACTTATGAATTATATTAGAAACATATTGTGGTAGTAATGTGTGTGTGTGTGTGTGTGTGTGTGTGTGTGTGTGTGTGTGTGTGTGTGAGTTTAGTCTCTCAGTCATGTCTAACTGTTTGAGACTCCCTGGACTCTAGCCACTAGGCTCCTCTGTCCATGGAATTTTCCAGGCAAAAATACTGGAGTGGGTGGCCATTTCCTACTCCAGGGGATATTCCCAACTCGTGGTTTGAGCCCAAATCTCTTGCATCTGCTGCACTGGCAGGCAAATTCTTTACCACTGTGCCACCTAGGAAGCCTCAGTTGTAATATATTTATCTTTGAAAAGTCAAAGTTGCTCAGTTGTGTCCTACTCTTTGCCAGTCCATGGTATAGTCCATGGAATTCTCCAGACCAGAATACTGGAGTGTGAAGCCATTCCCTTCTACAAGGAATCTTCCCAGCCCAGGGATCGAACCCAGCTCTCCCACATTGCAGGCAGACTCTTTACCAGCTGAGCTGCTAGGGAAGCTGAGCCACCAGGATAAAAAATATTCATCTTTATTACCCACGAATTACCCAATCATCATTTGAGTGAGATTATCCTAGACTTATACTCACTTTTAGTAAATCTTAGTTCCCAGTGAAAAATATATATAAACTTTTATATTTGTAAAATTAGGTAAATCTACAATACATTATTTACTTACATATGTTTCAGAGATGGGCTTCCCTCCCAAAATAGATACTGAAGTTTATCATAACAGCTTTAGTTGTCATTTCTACACTAGTCATTTAGCTCTCTTTTGCTGTGGACCTAAACATCTTAGCTAATGCAGTTCTTAACTCTTTTATCATTTTTTTCCAATTTTATTGATATATAATCAACTTATAACATTGTATATATTTAAGGTATACAACACAATGATTTGATCTATGAATACAGCAAGATGACTACCACAGTAAGTTTAGTTAACATTCACCCTTTTTATCCTTTTAAAGAGTATAAATTAACATTGTAAACAAAAACTTAACCTTTGAAATATTTGTGCCTCATTTCATCTTCAAAGTCATTATATTGATAGTTATAACAGATAATGGGATGTATTAGTCTTCTCAATATTTCTCATCTTCTTTCTGTCAGATAGTTATAGTCTCCACTTCACTGGCTTCTAACTTGGTCATGTGACCTGAGTTCTCCTTTCTCAAAGAGTGACCCACTATACTCGTTTGGCTCAGTAGTTTGTTTTGGCTAATGGTATATGTAACATGTGCCACTACCAAGCAGAAGATCTAATGCCAATGCACGCTCACCATATCTCTCTCGTCCTTCTGTGAAAAGACCCAGACACACTCAGAGGCTACTACTCCATGACTTGTCTATCGGAGTAAAGGCAACCTGAACAGAGCCACAGTTGACCTACAATGGACACACAGCCTGAGTGAGAAATAAACATTTACAATTGTAAGTCACTAAGATTTGGGAGCAGTTTATTACTAGAGGATATAATTTTATCCCTTTTGTAAGCTAGTGAGACTTGGGGGGTAGTTTACTACCACTTTTAACACAGTATACAAATTTTATACTCCTGGTATATTAACAGATTTTTAATGTTCATTCATAATTATTTTGCTGTATTTAACTTCAAAATATATACTACTGAAATATAGTTAGTTATATGATTTCCTTCAAATAATTCATTTTCTGTCAATAAAAGGAAAATATATGTACATAGATACATTCATTTATGAACGAAGGAGTGAAAAATACTGAAGTATTAGGAATCCCTGCTGGTATGTCCTCCAGCAAAATTTTATGAAATTAGAATTGCTGAGATATTGTCAATAACCAAAACTCTAGGGCATACATCTAGCTTTAAAACCCGGTTTTATAAAGAAAAATCTGATCGATAGAGAAGATCATTACACATATAAGAACTTGATTTTTCTTTGCAATACGATTGTAGTCAAATGGATGTTCCCAGAAAATATAAAAGCTTTCCCTAATTTTTAGGGTAACAAAATCTTGGTAATCCCAAAAGTACATGCTCACAATGATGTATATTCCCATTTTCCCAGAAAGCTCAGAGGTAATATGAAAATTTACCTCAATGATATTATAAAGCTAACTTTGCTCATTTTTGGCAATAACAGAAAGGAACTTTCATTATATTAATAGTTCATTATTCTACATTTTCTTCTACATTTTATAAATTGCCTTCAGAAAATTAACTGCTTTAATATCATATTGGTATTATTTTGTGGATTAAAAAACACTTGTAATAAGTTAAACATAGTTTGTATAGCATATCAATGTCTCACTGTCTTTCATAGGCTGGAAGATCTGTAACATTTACGTATGTTGAGTGAACATTCATTTTGGGGAAACAAGTAGTATTTCCTTAGGAAATTTCCCTGGGAATTTCCTGACTCATTCTCAAGAACTTATTTTAAATAATGTGAATAAATATAATTTTATAAGTACTGGAAATACATAGATTCCTCAGCATATAATTTTATAAATTGTTTATTTTAATGATTGATGTTTTCATATTTATTAGCAACTGTTGAGGGCCAGTGATGCACCATTATATTCCTATTATGTTTTCAGAACTGTGTGCAAGGTTTCTTCCATATTAAGTTATGTTACTTAATACAGAGTAATCCTATTAAATACATATTACTATTCCTATTTTACAAATGAGAAAAAATAGATATACAGAATTTCCAGGAGCCACCCTACTAAACAATAGAGGCAGAATTTGAAACAAGATTGATTTAGCTTGAAGACTCATTTTCTCTCTGAAGTTTCCATGATATCTTATCATTATTAAACAATCCAGTGTGGTTGAATTTTGAGTCTTCTAATTTATAAGAACACAACACTTGTGGTAAATAGTTAGCACGTGCATTTGGATTGTGCATGTGTAGGAGGCTTAGTCTCTGCCTTGAGTTCTGAGAAGTTAGAATGATAATTTCAAGGAATCACACACACTCTCTGATGAAAAAGATTTTCTAACAGATATGCTTAATCTTCAATCCAATGCTTTCACTCATTTATAGCAGAAATAACAAGTGCTACAAATATGTTAACTACAGAAAACATAAAGACAAATAAAACTATATTCCTGATCTAAATGATCTTGTTGTTGTTATTCTTTAGTCACTAAGTCGTGCCCAATTTTTTGGAACCCCATGGACTCTAGCCCACCAGGCTCCTCTGTCCATGAGATTTTCAAGGCAAGAATACCAGAGTGGGTTGCCATTTCCTCCTCCAGGGGATCTTCCAAACCCAGGGACTGAGCCTGAGTCTCCCACATTGGCAGGAAGATTCTTTACCACTGATCCACCAGAGAAACCCCTAGATGACATTATTTTCTATTAAAGGAGATAATTATTCAAAAAATCAGGCTTCTGTGGTAGCTCAGCTGGTAAAGAATCCGCCTGCAATGCACTCCAGTATTCTTGGGCTTCCCTGTGGCTCAGACAGTAAAAATCCACCTGTAACGTGAGAGATCTAGGTTCAATCCCTGGGTCGAGAAGATCCCCTGGAGGAGAGCATGGCAACCCACTCCAGTATTCTTGCCTGGAGAATCCCCATGGACAGAGGAGCTTGGGAGGTTACAGTCCATGGTGCCTCAAACAGACATGACTGAGCAACTAAGCACAGCACATTCAAACAACACAGAAAACCATTATATACAAAGATGCTTATCACAGTGTCATGTATAGTAGCACAAACTTTAAACAGTAAGATCATGTTTAGTAAATTATTATTTGCCTATAGCGTCTAATGGATTTATCCATTCAATTGGTGATTGTGAAGTGTCTCGTAAAAATATAAAATTATTTTCATAATTGAATCTTATATGCAAAGTAACACATAATAATTTGCTTTTATCAAACCCTAGGTATAAAATAGCTAAAATATTTAACAAGAAAGTAGCATAATGAATACATTAAGTGTTCTACACTCATGGAGCTATAAAAAATTTAATTTTTTCTGCTATAATTTTGTAATATAAACACATGAAAAGCAGTTTATTTGACATTAATACCTACCTAAAAATGAACTGCCTCTTCCTATATACCAGATAATGCTCTGAAATAAATTTCTAATCATAAAAATTAAATAATTAAATAGAGACTTTTATGGAGAGAAGTAGAGCTTTATACTCTGCCACAAAAATGAATATGGCAGCCCTAAAAAGTTGCCACTCGGCTCTCCTGGGTTGGGAATATGGTTTACTGACAGCCCAGGTGTCAGTTCTCTGGACCAGCACTATGTCTGCACCAGATCCAAGCTCCCCCGGGCAGCTTTCAGGCAATAACTCCACACTGTGGCAATGGTAGTACAGACCCATTCCTGCAGGACGAGGGACCTCTCTACAGGGCAAATTTGGTTGGATGAATCCAGAAGGCCTGACTAAAGCCTGTTGAAAGGGCACTCTATTCTGAGACTATTTTGAATCAAACATCTTTGCCCTATACTTTCATAGGGGTCAGATCTCCATTATTATCTGAAGGCTCTCTCTGCTTACTTCCACTTCCTCTCCTTTACCCTGCTGGGCATTTCTCACAAAAAAACTTTTACATGTCTAATCCTATCTTGGCATCTGCTTCTCTGAGGCTTTTGCTTCTCATGTTCCTTAACTGATCCTTGTGTCCAGTTACTAAAGTTTTTTGAGTTACCTGCTTCAGTATTGGGCTTCCCTGACGGCCCAGTTGGTAAAGAATCCACCTGCAATGCAGGAGACCCTGTTTCAATTCCTGGATTGGGAAGATCCACTGAGAAGGGATAGGCTACCCACTCCAGTATTTTTGGGCTTCCTTGTCATTCAGCTGGTAAAGAATCAGTCTGTATTTATGTCTTACTAAGCTATTTTACTACAAGTCTGATTATAGTAAATATATAGTAAATTATTTGATGTAAAAATAATTTGAGTATAATTTGTATTTTTCCTAATACAATAAGTAAAAGTTTAAATTTATGATAACTAAGAGTATAGACAAGATATGCTAATGCATATAATCATAAAAGAATTCATCTCTACTGCTAGAAGTACATATATATATATATATATATATATATATATATATATATATGCTGCTACTGCTAAGTTGCTTCAGTCGTGTCCAACTCTATGCGATCCCACAGATGGCAGCCCACCAGGCTCCCCCGTCCCTGGGATTCTCCAGGTAAGAACAATGGAGTGGGTTGCCATTTCCTTCTCCAGTACATGAAAGTGAAGTGAAGTCGCTTAGTCATGTCCAACTCTTAGCGAACCCATGGACTGCACCCCACCAGGCTCCTCCATCTATGGGATTTTCCAGGCAAGAGTACTGGAGTGGGGTGCCATTGCCTTCTCCAATATATATATATAACAAGTCAATCAATCAATACAATTTTTCATAAATAGGGTAAACATTCATCAAGATTTGCCCAAGACAATCTTGATTTACACCTGTTGCCCTAGAATAATTATAAATAGTACCCTCTTTCACTCACAAAAAGCCTAATTTGAATTATAAATTGTATAGTCACCCTGTATATAGTTCATATAAGGTTGACTTCAATGCAGGTGTCCTTGTTCTGATACCTGGGGAAGACCCTTTCATTAATTAAGACAGTACAGATGAAACTCAAAAGCCAGGCCTCATCAGTGAACCGTTGCTCATGACAAATTAGTGTTTTTTTATAAACATCAGATACATTTCCATAAGTCAACTGACAGATTCCAGGGAAGAAATATAATGTTCTAATGCTTCTAAGTAGACTATATCTTAAAGTCAAAGCCTACAGGAGCTAACTTTTAAAGAGAATTTATAGGCACTGATTTTAGATTTAAAAGAGAAAATAAAATTTTAAAAATTCAATTATTTTTCTTCTTTTTGCCTTTATATTCTCACCACTTATTTCTTTAGTATAGGGTCCTTTTTAGGGTAGTGGTGCTGAATCATTTCCATTGTTCATAAATGCTGGTAGGGAAGCAAAATAAGTAACAGTGATCGATAACAATGTTACAGATTTGAACCTTCTGAGGTGAAATGACAGTCCACTCAATTCTGTGATTATCTGATAAGCACAAATGAATTTGGGACCCATCACTTAAGGCACTAGAGAGGAATGCTGTGGAAATCTGAGAAGGGAGAAGGGAAGCATGCCTAGAGTATTAAGCAAGTGTATTCCACCCTATGCTTCCAGTCTATTCAGTGCTTAACTCTAACATAAATTAATCACACTGTATCTTATTCAACTACTTTGTTTATGGTGCTCTATAAGCTCCTTGAAAACTGAGGCTAATATTTTCAATATGAAAACACTGTTGCTTAGCCTGACATATAATGTGCACAATAAAAAAAATCACTAAATAAATGAATAATAGTGTAAAGAATATTAGAAATCATCTTGATGTTCATAGGCAAAATTATAGTGAATAAAGAAAATAAACAAGTAAGAACTGTAAATATTGGCCTTAATCAGAGAATTCATTATTGTTCAGTTCAGTACAATCACTCAGTCATGTCTGACACTTTGCGACCCCATGGACTGCAGCACACCAGGCTTCCCAGTCTATCACCAACTCCCGGATCTTACTCAAACTCATGTCTACCATGTCGGTGATGCCATTCAACCATTTCATCCTCTGTTGTCCCCTTCTCTGCCTGCCTTCAATCTTTCCCAGCATCAGGGTCTTTTCCAATGAGTCGGTTCTTTGCATCAGGTGTCCAAAGTATTGGAGTTTCAGGTTCAGCATCAGTCCTTCCAATAAATATTTAGGACTGATTTCCTTTAGGATGGACTGGTTGGATCTCCTTGCAGTCTAAGGGACTCTCAAACATCTTCTGCAACACCACAGTTGAAAAGCATCAATACTTTGCTGCTCAGCTTTCTTTACAGTCCAATTTTCGCATCCATATATGGCTACTGGGAAAAATCATAGCTTTGACTAGACGGACCTTTGTTGGTAAAGCAATGAAAAATGTCTCTGCTTTTTAATATGCTGTCTAGGTTGGTCATAGCTTTGCTTCCAAGAAGCAAGCATCTTTTAATTTCATGGCTGCAGTCACCATCTGCAGTGATTTTGGAGCCCTCAGAAATAAAGTCTGTCACTGTTTCCACGGTTTCCCCATCTATTTGTCATGAAGTGATGGTACTGGATGGCATGATCTTAGTTTTCTGAATGTTGAGTTTTAAGCCAACCTTTTCACTCTCCTCTTTCACTTTTATCAAGAGGCTCTTTAGTTCTTCTTCTAAGGGTGTCATCTGAATATCTGAGGTTATTGATATTTCTCCCAGAAATCTTGATTCCAGCTTATGCTTTTTCCAGGCTGGCATTTCACATGATGTACTCTGCATATATGTTAAATAAGCAGGGTGACAATATAAAACCTGATGTACTCCTTTCCTTATTTGGAAACAGTTTGTGGTTCCATGTCTAGTTCTAACTGTTGCTTCTTGACCTGCATAAATTATTGTAATTTTTACCTAATATAAAATTAATTTTAAAAACACAGTAGCGTTCTCATCCTAGTACTAATCTATCATAAATGTCAGAAAAAACAATGCAAAACAATCTAAAAAACAGTTACAAAAAATATAGCAGAAAACGTGTACATCTTATGTGAGGAAACTAAAAAACTAATCGAAGCATATAAGAATAGAAAAAATAAATGCAAAGTAAATATTTTGGCTATAAAACTGTCATATTAATATATAATTCTCAAACTAGTTTATAAATCTAAGAAATCTATATGTTAAACATTTTGTTGATGTATTGCAGAAACTAAACCAATATTGTAAGCAATTAGACTTCAATTAAAAATAAGTTAGCAAAAAGAAAGCTTCCTATGTAAAATGTTAAAATCATTATACTGTAGTTAATCCTCAATATGAGGATTACAAGAAATTTTTGAAAAATAGATTGTGAGATAAAATTTGCCTTGCCAGAATAAAGAGAAAAATAAAGTTACTGTAATCAAAACCAAATTGTGGTAACACATAAAGAAATCAGTGAGAATGAAATCAAACATTCAAAGTGATATACCAAGTGTCCAGAAATTCAGTATATGATAAATGTGACTAGTCAGCTTAGAAATGAGAACATGAATAATTCAGTAAACTCCTGTTAAAACATTTAGAAAAAATAAATTACCACTTACATAATAAATTACTAATATACCCAGGTGGGGCTAGTGGTAAAAAACCCGCCTGCCAATGCAGAAGAAATGGGATGTGGTTAGATCCCTGGATCTGGAAGATCCCTGTGGAAGGAAATGGCAACCCACTCCAGTATTCTTGCCTGGGAAATCCCATAGACATAGGGGCCTGGAGGGCTATAGTCCATGGGGTCACAAAGAGTCAGAAGCAACTGAAGCGATTCAGCATGCATACTAAAGATCAAAATATAATAAAGTATAAAAAATTAAAGAAAATATAAAAAATATTTATTTTCTAACTTTTTGGGGTAAGGAGTTCCTTATACACAACATGTTGTCAAACCAGGAGAGTAAAAAAAAACTGACAAAAAAATAAATTATGGAGGACATTAGACAGAATTCAGATAAAAACTATAGAGCAAAGGATAAAAACAAAGATATTTACAACATAATTTGTACAGGAATTTCAGAGGGAAAAGAAGACTAATAAATATATGAAATTATGCTATTATTTACTGGTAGCAAGGGAAAATAAGTTTACAATATGGCAAATTTTAGCCATAACACTGGAAAAAACATTCAAAGTTTTGGTAGCAGTACATTCATAATATAGTACATAATATAGATAAATGGCATTTTTATAAGCATTTGTGTTCAGTCACTCAGTCATGTTGGACTCTTTGTGACCGCATGGACTGAAGCACACCAGGCTTCCCCATCCTTCACTATCTCCTGGAGTTTCCTCAAATTCATGTCCATTGAGTTGATGATGCCATAAATAGAATAAATTACTCTAATAGAACAAATTGGGTAGCTTGGAAACACCGATGAAGTAATAAAATTAAAACATGAGAATCCCATGGACGGAGGAGCCTGTGCAGGCTATAGTGCATAGGGTTGGTTGCACAGAGTCAAACATGACTAAAGTGACAACACACATGCAAGCACATGTGTATATATGAACACAGTAACAAAAAAGCCATGTTCCTGGGAAGGAAAACTATGACCAGCCTGGACAGCATATTAAAATGCAGAGACATTACTTTGCCAACAAAGGTCTGTATAGCCAAAGCTATGGTTTTTCAGTGGTCATGTATGGATGTGAGAGTTGGACTAAAACGAAAGCTGAATGCCAAAGAATTGATGCTTTTGAACTGTGGTATTGGAGAAGACTCTTGAGAGTCTCTTGGACTGCAAGAGATCAAACCAGTCAATCCTAAAAGAAATCAGTCCTAAATAGTCATTGGAAGGACTGATGGTAAAGCTGAAACTCCAACACTTTGGCCACCTGATGCAAAGAACTGATTCATTGGAAAAGACTCTGAAGCTGGGAAAGATTGAAGGCAGGAGGAAAAGGGAATGACAAAGGATGAGATGGCTGGATGGCATCACCGATTTGACGGACATGAGTTTGAGGAAGCTCCGGGAGTTGGTGCTGGACAGGAAACCTGGGGTGCTGCAGTCCACAGGGTCGCAAAAATTTGGGACACGACTGAGCAACTGAACTGAACTGAGATACTTAGTTTCTCCTTTTAATGATGATGTGGTATTCTATATTACATAAGTATCATAATTTATTCTGTTAGTCCATAAACAGTGAAAAGGAACTAAAAAGCCTCTTGATGAAGGTGAAGGAGGAGAGCAAAAGAGCTGGCTTAAAACTAAATATTAAAAAAAACTAAGATCACAGCATCTGGCCCCATTCAGTTCAGTTCAGTTCAGTTCAGTCACTCAGTCATGTCTGACCCTTTGCGACCCCATGAATCACAGCACACCAGGCCTCCCTGTCCATCACCAACTCGCAGAGTTCACTCAGACTCATGTCCATCGAGTCGGTGATGCCATCCAGCCATCTCATCCTCTGTTGCCCCCTTCTCCTCCTGCCCCCAATCCCTCCAAGCATCAGGGTCTTTTCCAATGAGTCAAGTCTTCACATGATGTGGCCAAAGTATTGGAGTTTCAGTTTCAGCATCAGTCCTTCCAATGAATACCCAGTACTGATATCCTTTAGGATGGACTGGTTGGATCTCCTTGCAGTCCAAGGGACTTTCAAGAGTCTTCTCCAACGCTATAGTTCAAAAGCATCAATTCTTCAGTGCTCAGCTTTCTTCACAGTCCAACTCTCACATCCATACATGACTACTGGAAAAACCATAGCTTTGACTAGACAGACCTTTCTTAGCAAAGTAATGTCTCTATGTTTTAATATGCTATCTAGGTTGGTCATAACTTTCCTTCCAAGGAGCAGCTGTCTCTTACTTCATGGCAAATAGAGGGGGGAAAGTTGGAAGTAGTGACAGATTTCCTCTTCCTGGGCTCTAAAATCACTGTGAATGGTGACTGCAGCCATGAAATCAGAAGACATTTTCTTCTTGGCAGGAAAGCTATGACAAACCTAGAGAGTGTGTTGAAAAGCAGAGACATTACTCTGCCGACAAAGACAAAGGCTGTAGTCAAGGCTGTGGTCTTCTTAGTGTATGATTGTGAAAGCTGGACAGTAAAGAAGGCAGAGCAATGAAAAATTGATGCCTTTGAACTATGGTGCTGGAGAAGACTCCTGAGAGTCCCTTTGACAGCAAGGAGATCAAATCAGTCAATCTTAAGGGAAATCAACCTTGAATACTCATTGGAAGGACTGATGCTGAAGATGAAATTCCAGTATTTTGGTCATTTGATGTGAACATCTGACCCATTGGATAAGTTCCTGATGCTGGGAAAGATTGAGGACATATGGAGAAGACAGTATCAGAGGATGAGATGACTGGATGGATATGAGTTTGGGCAAATTTGGGGAGATAGTGAGGGACAGGGAGGACTGGCATGCTGCAATCCATGGGGCTGCAAAAATTCAGATATGACTGGGCATCTGAACAACAACAACTAAGTATGTATATATAAATCTAGAAGAATACCTTTGATATTAGTTGCATGACAAAAACAAGTGTTAGATTTCATTTGTACAAAAAATGTACACACAAATGTGTATACACATACTTGTTTAAACTTACAGAAAAATCTGGAAGTATAGGCTTCAAATGGCTAAGTAATTTTGAGAAGTAGAAATGTAGTAAGTTTTATTCTATTATTATTAACATGGTCAAAAACATTATGACTCTAGGGAAAAAAGTTTTATTTTTTCCATGTACTTCAACAACATATAGGAGAAGGAAATGGCAGCCCACTGCAGTATTCTTGCCTGGAAAATACCAGGGACAGAGGAGACTGGTGGGCTGCTATCTATGGGGTCGCAGAGTCGGACACGAGTGAAGTGACTTAGCAGCAGCAGCAGCAACAACATATATGTATATCACTAAGAGATTATTTAAATTATTTAGGAAAATAAAGAAAAATAAATTCTAATTATTTGTGGTAAAAAGCTTAAAACATTTTATGTCCACAGAGAAACTGGATTAAATATTAATGATTCTACAATTTGAGACATGAAATATTAGTCTAGAAGAAAAAATAAAATATATTTTCATCCACTGTGAACTTTATGTGACTTTCTTGATAAAGTAGAATATATAGAATCCATCAAATTACATTAAGGTTAAGAAATTAATGACCATAGAGATTGCTTGGGCACACAGTGCTTCATTCTTAGTTTCAAAAAGAAGTATGACAAATTCCTAAATCTAGTAGAACATAGTTTGATGTGATTAGACTAGAAATAGGAATGTAGAGTTATAATATTTAATAAGAAAGGGGAAAGACTCATATCAGAATATATTTTTAAAAATTAATTAGTGAAGTGACATATATTTAGAAAGAGAACAAAATGAGAAAAGCACAAAATAAAGCAGCTTATTTTTTCTTAACATCTTTGCTCATAGTTATGAAATTCTCATGGTTTAGTGACTGATCCAAAAATGCTAATAATAAAACAATGTTTTATGCAAATTTTTGGATTTCTAATTACTTTGTTTGACACACCAATTCTATTTTCTTGAAACAGAGTTTATAAAATTGTGAACCATGATTCCAAAGAATAATATTTAGGAGGGATTATAAATGTTTTTTGAGCCTGTTTCCACATGAATATTTTTTTGAGGAAGGGAAATAAACCATAATTTTCTTCAGTCTATTAAAAAATTACTGCTGGATTGAAAGTATATTAAAATGAACACCAAATTTGTCATTATATCACTTTATATTCATAGAACACAACACAACATAAATTAGACTTAGAAACAATATAACTCTTCATGACATTCACATTCTCTAAGGCTTTGATGCTCAGATAAATTATATAAGGCTGCTAAAATTTTTGCAAAATTGAGGCATAATATTGAGGGTTATTAAATTATAAAAGATATGAAAAGATCTTTAAATGGAAGAAATAAATGGGAATTGGTTCTTCTGAATGCAAAAAGGTATACGTTTTCCTAAGTCTTAAGATCATAAAGTAAGTGGTAAAATATTTTCACTAACGTAAGTTATCTTCTCAGAACTTTCACTTTAAAAGGGAGAGAATACAAATGAGTATAACAGGAACAACAAAACACTCTCGTCACCTACAGTTATGACAATCTGAAGGTTTTCAGAAAGAATTGTTACTAAGGAAATGACAGGAACAAATGTACACTCATAAGTCACCTGCACAGAGTAAGAAATCAGTTTAAAAAACACAGATGTCTGACTAAAACTTAAATTTAATCCAACCAATAGAGCTACCTTGTTTCAGTCAATATGGCTCTTTAGTAGAAAAGTAATCCTTACTCAAAACCCTCTACTATCTGTGTTGGAAAATTATTCTGACAGTTATACACATCTAGGATGACTGACGGAGATGGCAATGGCATCCCACTCCAGTACTCTTGCCTGGAAAATCCCATGGACAGAGGAGCCTGGTGCGCTGCAGTCCATGGGGTCGCAAAGTACTGAACACGACTGAAGCGACTTAGCAGCAGCAATAGCAGGATGACTGAGAGGTGAATGACATGCCTTTATTAAAGCAGTTCTCAAATTCTGCAAGCACAAATCATGGCCCTAGTAACATACCCAAAGGTTAACTTGTTTTCCAGAACCCTTGATTCTAATAGTCTTATAGTTAAGTAGCGAACCGAATCATACCCTGATCATAACAGTGTTAAAATTTTATATTAAACCTACTATTTTCTAATCATAAGCCTTCTGATATGCCCATCCACCTACAGGTTGAAGTTCAGGGTCTATGTTAACTTTCTTTCTATATCCCTGTGTTACTCAAAATATTTGTCTAAAAGTAAGGAGAAATGTTAAATCTCCAAATGGATTGTATTTAAGAGAAAAGGATTCCTACAGTTCAGAAATTTACTACTTCATTAAATTATATAGATTTTAACAGGATGTTAGAAAGTGAAAGTCACTCAGTTGTGTCCAACTCTTTGTGACCCCATGGACTATCATGGAATTCTCCAGGCCAGAATACTAGAGTAGGTAGCCCTTCCCTTTTCCAGGGGATCTTCCCTACCCAGGGATCGAACCCAGGTCTTCCATATTGCAGGCAGATTCTTTACCAGCTGAGCCACAAGGGAAGCCTGAGAAAACTGGAGTGGGTAGCCTATCCCTTCTCCAGTGGATCTTCCCCACCCAGGAATTGAACCAGGGTCTCCTGTATTGCAGGAGGATTCTTTATCAACTGAGCTGTCAGGGAAGCATTGCCATTTTAATGAAACATACTCAATGACCAAAGTAAAGAATATCCTGGGAATATAGTTTTCAAAAGCCTCACCAAAATGTGAGGCCATACCTCTGGCCACAAAATATAATGTTCTCTCTCTATGCATATTCTTTACTAACACTGACCTGAACTTATGTATATGACAGCTAAGAATATTAGTCTTTTCCTAGAGTTGCAACTGATGCCAGTCTCCTTTATACCTCATTATAGCTCATATAGAATTCTGAGGAAGAATTATAGTATTTTACTGTCTTTACTTTTATATTGACAGGCCATCTCAACACTAACTACTAGAATTTAAGTCCACTGGATGTGCATATACTATCACATATATGTCCTGTCTACAGTATACAAACACTACTAGGGCAAAGACTATGTCTTGCTTACCACTGTATCCCAGTTCCCAGACTCTGCTTCATACATATTAGGCACTGAGTAAATATTTGTTGAATGGATGCTAATGTTTAATAACTGCTTACTGAATTAATAGCTAAGACTCTTTCCTGAAACAAGGGGCTTCAGTTGGCTAAACTATTTTAGTACAGATAGAATTAGATCCTGAGCTATTTAAAAATAGAAGAAAATCATAGATTTTATCTCCTGCTAACAAGTTTCTGCTAAAAGTCTAGTGATAAGGCATTCATTACTTTGTTAGAAGACTTTTGTATGGATGAAAATCTGTCTTCACATAGCTTTCACTACTTAGTTATGGGCGGTTTATAACATCTATACATAGTAAATTCAAGCATGATTTTCTCTGGCATCCTTAAGAATATAAGATGCCTCAATACAAGACTCCTGAATTCCAAATTCTCGTTTTTAACTCTTTATCCAGTGGGGTTTTTTCTAGATTAAGAAGTCCAGTTGAAGTTTTTTTTCCCAAAATAATTAATCCAGCACTGCACATAATATTCTAGATTAAGTGTCAGGTAGAAGAGAAGAGAGGGGAGGAGACACTTGAGTGCAATTGAGAGAAGCACAGTAGGTACACTATCCACTGTGTCAGTTCAGTTCAGTCCAGTCACTCAGTCGTGTCCAACTCTTTGTGACCCCATGAACTGCACCACGCCAGGCCTCCCTGTCCATCACCAACTCCCGGAGTTCACTCAAACTCACGTCCATCGATGCCATCCAGCCATCTCTTCCTCTGTCTTCCCCTCTGAGGGACTGGGGGCAGGAGGAAAAGGGGACGGCAGAGGATGAGATGGCTGGATGGCATCACCGACTCGATGGACGTGAGTCTGAGTGAACTCCGGGAGTTGGTGATGGACAGGGAGGCCTGGCGTGGTGCAGTTCATGGGGTCACAAAGAGTTGGACACGACTGACTTTCACTTTCTTTCTATGTATTATTTAGTGCCTACTCTGTATTATCTAGGGGGGCTCCCAAATCACTGCAGATGGTTACTGCAGCCATGAAATTAAAAGACCCTTGTTCCTTGGATGAAAAACTATGACCAGCCTAGATAGCATATTAAAAGCAGAGACATTATTTTTCAAACAAAGGTTTGTCTAGTCAGAGCTATGGTTTTTCCAGTAGCCATGTGTGGATGTGAGAGTTGGACTATAAAGAAAGCTGAGCACTGGAGAATTGATGCTTTTGAACTGTGGTGTTGGAGAAGATGTTTGAGAGTCCCTTAGACTGCAAGGAGATCCAACCAGTCAATCCTAAAGGAAATCAGTCCTGGGTATTCATTGGAAGGACTGATGCTGAGGCTGAAACTCCAATGCTTTGTCCACCTGATGCAAAGAACTGACTCATTGGAAAAGACTCTGATGCTGGGAAAGATTGCAGGCAGCAGAAGAGGATGACAGAGGATGAGATGGTTGGATGGCATCACCAACTCAATGGACATGAGTTTGAGCAAGCTCTGGGAATTGGTGATGGACAGGGAATGGATGCAGGGCGTGCTGCAGTCCACGGGGTTGCAAAAAGTTAGACACGACTAAGCGACTGAACTGAACTGAACTGAATTTAGCTACGTATTTGTGTCAAACTCTTTTGTGAACCCATGGACTGTAGCTAGCCAGGCTTATCTCTCTGTGGGATTTCCCAAGCAAGAATACTGGAGTGGGTTGCCATTTCCTCCTTCAGGGGATCTTTCAGACCCAGGATCCATCCTGTGCCTCCAGCACTGCAGGAGGATTGTTTACCACTGAGATACCTGGCATCTTTAGTGAGTTCCTAAAAATTGATGTGCCCTGATTTTTCCATCTGTAAATTTGGGAGAATAACAGTATCTAACCTTTATTTTCCCTTCATGCTTGATTGTAGTTCCACTAAGTATAACATTCTAGGTTGAACATGTGTCTTTATTTTGGAGACATTTCCCCCATGGTTTTCTGGTATTGTCAATGAGTAATCTCATGGTGTTCTAATTTTCTTGCCTTGACTGTGATATTTTCTATTAGCACCCTCTAACCTTAAAATTTTAGATTTCTCTGTTTATCTTTGGAGTTAAGGTATATTTCCTTATTTTGACTACAAGATGTTTCCCTTTGAGTAATATCATAAATCTCAGCCTTAGCAGTGAGTATAACAGTAGTACTTATGTAAAATTCTGGACACAAGTACTGTCCATATGGTTAGAACTCATGTCTAGTTTATTCACCACTGATAGCCGGCATTCAGTAAATATTTGTTGAATGAAAGACTGATATTTCTCATAATTCTGGCAATGATGACCCTGTATGCAAGACAGGAAAAAAGACACAGATGTGTATAACAGACTTTTGGACTCACAGGGAGAGGGAGAGGGTGGGATGATTTGGGAGAATGGCATTCTAACATGTATACTATCATGTAAGAATTGAATCGCCAGTCTATGTCTGACGCAGGATATAGCATGCTTGGGGCTGGTGCATGGGGATGACCCACAGAGATGTTATGGGGTGGGAGGTGGGAGGGGGGTTCATGTTTGGGAACGCATGTAAGAATTAAAGATTTTAAAATTAAAAAAATTTTTAAAAAAATGTAGCCACCACATAGGGAAAATATTACTGAATTGAGTAGTATAAACTTTGAGCCAAGGAAATTATATTAATCAATTCAGAATGCAACTTGAATATATATTGTCTTAGAATCTAGCTCCTGAGTGAATGTACTTTAATGTATGTTGCTTCATTTTTTTTCTATTGTAATAAACTAGTCATTTGTAAAAAAAAAAAAAAAAAACAAAAAACTGAAAGTGTGAAAGTGTTAGTCACTCAGTAGTGTCCAACTTTTTGTGATCCCATGAACTGTATGTAGCCCATCAGGCTCCTGTCTGTTGAATTCTCCAGGTAACATATTGGAGTGGATAGCCATTCCATTCTCCAGCGGATCTTCCCCACCCAGTCTCCTGAAATGCAGGTGGATTCTTGACCATCTCAGCCATCAGGGACGCTTCTGATGGCTTTATGATATCTCTAATTCAAAAGAGATTTAGTAATATGAAAAGTAGTTTCATAGTTCAGTTCACTGTAAGATATTTAATAATAATACACAATAATTCAAGGAGTTTACTGTGCTTGACTTTAACTAGAATAATTCTATAGTTACTGTGATTCTGAGAATATGTGGTATGTCATTTCAGTTAAAAATTTAGGTGACATTACTTTGCACAAATTTTCTTTCTTGGTCCTGAAACAAGCTAAAAACACAGATGTCATTTCTGCTTTCCACAAATGAGGACTCTGCCTCAAAGATTTGTCTGAAATCACCCTAGTGGGAAGGAATGTAGCTGAAACTAGAAATATATCTAATGATCAGGTCCAGGATTCTCAGTTGGCAGTATGCATATATGTGAATTAATCTCCAGAGACCTGTGGTGGTCATTTTATCATATTTTGATAATATCTCAAGAGCCAATTTTTTTTTTCAGTTTTCCACCCTGATTTGCCTCCTCTTGTTTGGGACCCTATTATCATTATTATTTTCTTAGATAAATCTTAATCACCTGTAAATAAATATAAAACACCAGATTTGCCTATTTCATTTTTAAATGAAAAATCAGAAATTTCCTTCTGTTGCTTAACCAAAAATGTGTCTCATAATATATAATGGGATAAAAGGGAAGAAGAGTATACTTGAAAGACTCTAAAAACAGGGGATTTATTAATTATGAATTCCATTTTAGCTTTAAAATTATTTTGTCTCTCATTTCTTCTTAAAATATTTAATTATTATAGAACATTATCAGTCATTTTGTCTGTAAGTTTGCACCCATATTTTATTAGAGAATGAAGCCAAAAATCTAAATGTCTAAAAAAAACCATGTATTATCATGTCCACTAAAATTATTTGAAAATAATATATTTTAAAAGCAATTATACTTGAATATTACCATTTAGGCAAACGATTGCTGACTTAAGAAATTGTTTTTAAAAATGAGTTCTCTTCCTTGAGCTCTCTCAAAATATAACTTCTTAGTCAAAGCTCACTGTAAATTAGTTTAGAACAGCCAAAATCTCACACCATTTTTTCAATTATTTTACAAAGTCTGATCAAAATGAGATTGTTTTCAACATTACAAATAAGACAGCTCAAGCTTGAGAAATTTTAACCAACTTGCCAAGATGCCATAGAGCCTCTCTGAGAATGAAACACAGGAACTGTGACTTCAGGTTTTAGCTACAACAACAGGATCGGTTTTCATAGTTCAGCAATATAAAAATCAATAAAATGTCTCTTCTTTATACTCTTGATGAAAACTAATGAGGAAACAAGCTACTGTCTCTGATTAGATACAAAAAAATAATGGCTTCCAATTTGGTAAATTCCAAAATAGGTGACTTTGAAGATTTAATTTAGAAACTGGCATCAGACATCAAAATTCTTAGAAAGAACCATCTGTGGTTAGTTTTAGGAAGGTCTCTCAAAAAAGGAAAAAGGAAGAAGAAAATATGAATATAAGTGTTTTATACATGTCTATATCAATTATCTTCAACTAAATATTAAAAGGATGAAAAGTTCATCACAACTGTAGCTACTTTGAAAAGTGAATACATACATTCTCATCATTGAGACCCTAAGAGCTAACTACAACAGCAATATATAGCTTTAATTTTTTTACTATGTATTTATTCACTCGCCAGAAAAATTCATATTCTGTTTGGTACTGTGATAAAATAATTCATCTACTTTAGCTGTTAACACATTTGTCTCTCACTTATCCATAATGGCAAAAAAAGTACATGACATTCCCAATTAAAATTTTCCCCTTGAAAACTACTAAGAAAAGCCAGTGACATGACTACTGAGTTATTTTGTTTCAGTTCAAATCTTGGACATGTTGTATATGAAAACTTGAAGAAATTATGAATGATCTACTACTTTCCTTCATTTCCTAAATGAAGAAACTGTGTTCAGAGAGATTAAGGACTCTTGACACATAGAATCATGTCTCCAGACTCCCAGAGTCCAATCTCTGTCTACACCACCACAACAAAACTCTCTAATTCTGAGCAGCTTGAAAGAGAGTTCCGGAACCTGGATAATGCAAATATCCTCAAGAAGAAAATATATTATTTAAAACCAAACATCTCTTCAGAAAGACAATATCCCCTTTAGTAAGCAGCTTGTCTATTAGGTCGCAAAAGAAACTTGCACTTGGAGTGATAAAGGAGCATACAGGTTGCTATTTTAGAAAACCAATGGGTAATCTATTTATACTTATGAGAACACAGATTCATTTGCAATATTATAAAGATGCAGGAGAGCACTGATACATGGCCTACCAAGGTATCTTTCATAATTTTATGATATATTCAAAGAAATAAATCATTATGATACACTTAAATATAAGAAGTTATTAATTACGTAGTATGTTTGTGCCCATACAGAACATTTAAGTTTCTAAGGAAAAACTAAAACCGTAATATTTAAAAAACAGTGTCAAACATATTCTGGCAAGACTCATATTACTTAGCATCCTTTATTCTCTGTTTTTGGAGAGAAAATACAGTTGTTCTATAGGCCAGTGGTAAACTCTGGCTATATGCTAAAAATCATCATCATCATAATAAATTTTAGCAATGATGCAAGTAGTTATAAAAGCATGTTTCCATCTCTATAGTGATTGCATTTTACTCTTGAGTTCTAAACACTGCCCCCACTTTCCTTTGTCATACACATGCACACACACACACACACACACACACACACACACACATGCATCCAGGAGATTCATATCAACATAACACTTTCATTTACTTGTACACATCCAATGAAAATAAAAATCATTCAAAACTGACTCAATAAATTATACACAATTAATTTCTAACAAATATAACACACTTGCCACCCTGATGGATTTTTTTAGCCATATTTATGGTCTTTCTTGACTAAAACTTTGCGTATTTTTTTCGAATAGCAAAAAAGAAAGGATAAGGGAAAAAGCAGTATTAGTGTATAGAAAAGCATCATACATTCCATGCTGTGTAACAAGTTTCTAAAATAACTTTGTCTTTAAAATGAAGAATAATTCAGAAAGTTCAACAGTGGCATTCATTCACTAAATGCAGTAACAAAATAATTTCTCCTCCCCTCCCTACTTCCAGTAACTGAGTCTTCACTAGTTTCCACTGCGATTCAAGTCAGAACCAACTGAGCTAATTTCGGTGCTTCACACATAGGCTCATTTCATTCTATCAGAAAATGAGTAGATCTAATAAATAAACTGATGGTAAAATATCCCAAATGTGCCCGGGGAAATGCAAATTATTTAACCCAGAATGATTTCTAAAGAGAAACGAGGAAGGAGTGGGTAGATACCAGAGAATAGTTTAAAGTCCTTGAATTTACTCACCAGTTTCCCAGATGCACGGTCAGTAACAGGAACATCAACCTCACCCCTCTCCTTTGATTCCACAGAAGAAAAGGGGAGAAGAGAAGAGCTTTCCAAGAACCCATGGGAATAGCTTTTTCTTCTTAGCTCTCCAGCCAGGACTTTTCCTCCCACCTCAGCTGCAGACTGGTGAGTACAGAAAGGAGAAGGTAGAAAGGCTGCACGCCTCCCAACCAGGTAGGATGCGACTCCCAGCGGAATTGAGCAAAGCGAGCCAATCAGACCGAGAGGATGCCGGTAGAAATTATCTGAAAAAAAGTTGGGCCAATCAACAGCCCAAGGAGGCGGAGCTTCCCCTACTAGAAATCGAGCCCAGTAGGGAAAAGGGCTCTTTTCTTCCTAAAAGAAAAACAAACCTCTTCTCCCTGGCAGCCTCAGAGAAACAGTTGAGTGGCTCTGACAGATTTCCGTCCCTAGGGAAAGGCGGCTTCCTTCTTTTCCCCCAGCCTTCCCGACCGACTCTATTTCGGGAGTCTCTTTACTCTCCCGCGTTTGGATTCTGAATCTGTCTTCCAAAAGGGATCCGTGGGGAGCTTGCCATGCCTAATTGGTTTTCCCCAGGCTCCCAAAGGTTCTGCTAATTTTGGTAATTACCGTTGTTACTTTGCGTGGGGCGGTGTCTCATTTCTTTGCAGACCCAGCACCTGGCATAATGCCCCACACAAATATGTTCTCGGGAGGTGTTGAAATATATAACTGTATGA
The DNA here is from genome assembly GCF_042477335.2 of Ovis canadensis. Lineage (NCBI taxonomy): Eukaryota > Metazoa > Chordata > Mammalia > Artiodactyla > Bovidae > Ovis > Ovis canadensis. Next base: position 81,049,138 of record NC_091250.1, read on the forward strand.
GTGAATGAGCCAGCTGGGTGCATTCCTGATAATCACGTTTCCTACCCACCTCCCTTCAGCTGCAGTTACAAGTGAGAGGATTTGCCGTCTCCTCGCTCTGGGCAACAAATGATAGTAATGAACAATACCAGGGAAGAATTCTCTCATTTTACAAAAACATAAACAAAAATCCGATTTTAGAGAGATTATTTTAGTCCTAGGAGCTGTAGATTGAATACATGTGTAATCCTTGTTCTCCCCTTTGCGTTTGTTGAGCTCCAGTGTTTGGTACCTAACTTCAGAGGCTCTGCTTTGAGTTTGCAGCAGAGCCCAACAGTTGCTATGGCAACTAGAAAGCCTCTGGCAGCCTGAACAACTGTACAGGCTGACAGTGGTGGCGGTGGAAACAGGCTCGCTCTGCCCAGCCATCTTCCTCCTCTGTCCCCTCCTAGATCGCTGCTTCCCGCAAAACCCGTGTGGTTGGAGGCTTTGGCTGTGTCCTTTAATCATCTCACAACTACCTGGAACTGACCAGATTCAGGGGTGAACTGCAATTTGATGGAGTTACTTTAGAGTATTTGTCTCTCCAGCAAATAGTTCAAGGTAGAAGTAACAATGTTTGTGGATGAGTAGCTGTTGCTACCCTAGCTTCTGAAATCACTTAAAGAAACTGGATGGGGTAACAAGGTCACAGATATTTTCTTACCCAGAATAACAGATGGTGAAATACAAGGGCTTCTCTCCTCTCTCTTTGGTTCTCCATCTCTTTAGTCTTCTCTAAATATAGGTGTTGACTTCCTTATTTTTCTTCTTCTACTTGTTAATTACTAAGCATTATTCTCTTTCATCAAAACACATTAGTCAAGGTACCTCATACTAAATAATTTGAATAAGAATAAAGTTTCATTATAATAAATTTTGAGATGAATTGAATATAGTTAAAAGTTGATTTCAATTTGAATCTGGGTAGTAGTTGTTTTTCTGGCCAATTAAGAATGCACTTTGCAGAGCTGTTTAACTGTTTCATTGGGTGCACACACTAATTCACTGCTCTGGTTAGCAAGCAAACTTAGGAATGAATTTATTAGAAGTATGTGGTGAATAACAAATATTTGTCTAGGTACTCTTTGCATTTTTCAAAGATTAGGTAAGTTTTCTGCATATAATCAATATGATATCGAGTTGACAATATGATATTGCATGTATTTATACAACGGTAGTTGAAAGTTCTCCCATCAAAAATTTTACTTTTATTGTTCTAATGCATAACTGAAAGATGCTGGGAGCCATTACAAAAAATTAATGGAGAGGAAAGGTGAAGGATATATCCTTAGACTACTATACATTGTTTATTGTTGTAAAAGATAAAGGAATGGAGTAATTTCCAAACTGGGAAATTTTCTGTATTTTCTGAAATGCACATTTTTGCCAATTTGGGGCTGAAATATTTCAAATTTATTTAAATCCTTTCCTTCAAACAATGTCATGTGACTTTTTATTTCTATGTCTCTTTCTTCGATTTTTCTTTTCCTTTTTGTAACATTTGTCTTCTGGGAAAAGGATCCTATTCTGCTGTCATAGTTAATTATAATTCCCTGTAAACTATGTTAGAGGGATCTGTGCCCTCCAGAACCTAATTTTGTATATCAGCCATGTCTTGACCCTGACAGTCTGTCTCATTTGATTTACTGAATCAGTTGTGTGTGTGTGTGTGTGTGTGTGTGTGTGTGTGTGTGTGTGTGGTGGGAGTGGGGGATGACACACAGTGCGAGCTCTGAAAAAAGCCAAGAAGGAAAACAGCGCTCATCAAACCAACCATAGTGTGTCATGGAGGAGCCTTATGAAGAAACATATTAGGTGTCTTACACACATCTAGATTAGAAGGCCAGAAGCTGCTATAGGGAAGAGTCTAGACAAAACTCTGTCTTCCGTTAAGGCCGTGGTTTCCAAACCTGGGCAGTTTTACCTCATAAGACATGTATCAGTGTCTGGAGACATCTTCAGTTGTCACAGCTTGGAGGGAGGAGTGAGCTACTGGCACTGAGTGAGCAGAGTCCAGAGTTGCTACTCCATGTTGTAAAATGCAAGAGAGAGCCATCCCACAGCAAAGAATTATTGCATTCAAACTGTCAATAGTACCAAAGATGAGAAGCCTTGCATTATGTATAAAAATAGGAAGAGTAAACTGATTCCCTTGCAGCTGATGATCTCCTAATATTATCATTGAAATCATCATACCCCTTCTCCTTCCTTTGACGTGCACGTTAAGTCACTTTAGTCAAGGCCAACTTTTTGAAACCGCATGGTCTACAGCCTGCCAGCCTCCTCTGTCGATAGGATTCTCTAGGCAAGAATCCTGGAGTGGGTTGCCATGCCTGCCTCCAGGGGATCTTCCCAACCTAGGAATCAAACCTACATCTCTTAGGTCTCCTACATTGGCAGACAAATTCTTTACCACTGGTACCACCTGGGAAGCCCCTCTTTTGACCGGCTGAGCCATAACCATTATTCATTCATCTCATATCTAGTTGTAATGACCATAGACTGATAGTTCACAGCAATTTTTTTCAAAATGTATCCAAATATTAGAATAAAATGAATATTTGAACATTAGAATAAATTGTTTGGAGTATCTACTTACAATGTGAAAAACATGGGCTTCTACCCAGACCAAATGAATTATAATTTTTAGCAAGAATCTCTGGAGCTTCTCATGTGTCAAAATGTTTGAAAAACATAATCTGATAATCATCCTACAAAATGACTAGTGAGACAGTGACCTGATTATGAATGTGTAATTCTGGCCTTAGGAAAGCTAGATTTCCACATGATTCACCTGTCTGTTGTTAATATATTCATTGAAATATTTGTGAATAAATTTTGATGTCAGACACTGTACCCGACATTAAGAATACATTAGTGAATAAGACTTACAACTTCTTGCCTTGCTTTCTTCATCTATAAGAAGGTGATAAGAATTTTTAGTCTATTGAGTTGTTTTTAAGATCAAATGGATGAACACAAGGGGATTGCTTTGAACAGTATGTGGATAATAGAGATTACTCAAAAAATGTTATTTGTCACTGTCATTGACTTGTTGAGAGTGGATTTCAAATATAATTTTCTTATTCCAGCCATTGGTATAGAATCTGGCACAAAGCAGCATTCCTAGAATCAGCAATCTTATAAAGACTATGGAGAAGATCAGGAGAACACTGGTGTTCTCATCCTACCCTCAACATTGTCCTGAAAACTGGCTTCTCCAGAGACTATGGAGAAGATCAGGAGAACACTGGTGTTCTCATCCTACCCTCAACATTGTCCTGAAAACTGGCTTCTCCAGAGCAAGAAGATAATTGGAGTCATGTTCTAGTTCTCCTGATAACACTTTTCTTCTGATGGCCACAAATTCTATACAGTTAAAACTGTAATTGTAGCTTCCTAAACTTATTATTCAATATCATAATTTTGTGTTTGTTTTATCCTGTCATATGCTATTCCTTCAGCTCATGGGGCCCTTCCTTCTTCTTCATCTGCTTAGTCTCTCATTATTCTTTGTGAGTGTTTAAGTGTCATTTTTCTCCAGGGAGTCTTTATTGATTGTTCACTACCTGCTAGTCTGTGGTACAGTTCTATCATCCAATAATAGTGAATGTTTACTGAGTGTTTGATGTGTCACCAGACATTATTCTTAATGGTTCTGCATTATAGATGTATATAATACTCTCACAACTTAAAGTAACCATTTCATATTTGTATCACAGAATATAACACATTTTTTAAATGTGTTAAAGCTATCTGTATTTCTGCCCAAATTATTAATTCTGTATTTTTAGATTTTACATATAAAGATTTATAGCACTTTCTAGACCTGTTATATTATATATATATATTTAATATTATTATAGTTTATCTTTAATATCATATGTACATTTCTCTCCCTAGAACTTAACTCCATGATGTCAAAGATTTCATCTGTGTTCATCACTCACTCCTTTTGTCCAAAGCAATGACTAGTAAGTTTTAGGTTCTTGATAAATACCTATAGAATGAAAATAAGTGTTCAGACAATAAATAAACACACACATGGCTTTAATCCTTCTATAAATTTCTGGAGTCATTAAGGGACTTCTTTCAACAGCATAGGTTCCAAGTGCCCATCCCTAATTAGACAAAATCCAGACCTTGTTCTTGACTTATTCCTTCTTATCACACTATGGGAATTAATTATTTTTCTTATTTATATATTGCCATGATAAAACTTAACAAACTCAGGCACTTTATGCAATAAGATTATTATTTAAACCAAACAGAAGAGAGGACCAGCAGACAGAAATTTCACAAAACTGAAAGCACACACCCTTTCTTTGTCAATCTGTTCAATCTCCTTTATCCTGTACCTGACCTCTGACATAAAGCCAAGAGAAGGAATTCTGATCATTGGTGGCAGGTAGCCATGGATTTAAAGCTTCTAAATCCATTGCATTTTTTGGTTTCTATATTGTAGTTTCCGATAACCTTTTGCCACTGGTTATTACTATTCTTTCTCGTATCTTCCATGCTTTCTTTTTTAGCTGATTTCCTCTCAGTATGCAAATATGTCCATAAAAGTGAAAGTGAAAGTCACTCAATTGTGTCTGACTCCTTTATCGAGCCCATCTTTGCATGAAATGTTCCCTTGGTATCTCTAATTTTCTTGAAGAGATCTCTAGTCTTTCCCATTCTGTTCTTTTCCTCTATTTCTTTGCATTGATCACTGAAGAAGGCTTTCTTATCTCTTCTTGCTATTCTTTGGAACTCTGCATTCAGATGCTTGTATCTTTCCTTTTCTCCTTTGTTTTTCACCTCTCTTCTTTTCACAGCTATTTGTAAGGCCTCCCCAGACAGCCATTTTGCTTTTTGCATTTCTTTTCCATGGGGATGATCTTGATCCCTGTCAGACTTTATTTTTGGGGGCTCCAAAATCACTGCAGATGGTGATTGCAGCCATGAAATTAAAAGACGCTTACTCCTTGGAAGAAAAGTTATGACCAATCTAGATAGCATATTCAAAAGCAGAGACATTACTTTGCTGACTAAGGTCCATCTAGTCAAGGCTATGGTTTTTCCTGTGGTCATGTATGGATGTGAGAGTTGGACTGTGAAGAAGGCTAAGTGCCGAAGAATTGATGCTTTTGAAGTGTGGTGTTGGAGAAGACTCTTGAGAGCCCTTGGACAGCAAGGAGATCCAACCAGTCCATTCTGAAGGAGATCAGCCCTGGGATTTCTTTGGAAGGAATGATGCTAAAGCTGAAACTCCAGTACTTTGGCCACCTCATGTGAAGAGTTGACTCATTGGAAAAGACTCTGATGCTGGGAGGGATTGGGGGCAGGAGGGGAAGGGGACGATAGAGGATGAGATGGCTGGATGGCATCACTGACTCGATGGACGTGAGTCTGAGTGAACTCCGGGAGTTGGTGATGGACAGGGAGTTGGTGATGGACAGGGAGGCCTGGCATGCTGTGACTCATGGGGTCACAAAAAGTCAGACACGACTGAGCGACTGAACTGAACTGAACTGTATCTGACTCTTTGCCACCCCATGAGCTATACAGTCCATGGAATTCTCTAGACTAGAATACTGGAGTGGGTAGCTAGCCTTTCCCTTCTCCAGGGTTTCTTCCCAACCCAGGAAGTTGAACCCAGGTCTCCTGCATTGCAGGCAGATTATTTACCAACTGAGCCACAAGGAATGTCTAAACATGTCCATGTAGAGCATTAAACTTTGTACACATACTACATTAACCTTATTACCTCCTCTGTTTTTTATGCCTATTCCTTACTCCCACTAAGAGCCATTCTTCTCTATTTTGTCACCACCCATTCACTCACCAAGCTTGTAGTCTGGCCTCTGTGCCATGACACTGATGGATCCAGGTTGCTAAATTCAGTAGAAGTTTCCCTCAGTCACCTTGTGTTTCATTTCCATTGGATCCAGTTGATTCTCTTTCTCAAAATACTTGGCATCATGACACCATGCTTTCCTGGTTTGTTTGTTTTTTACATTCCTTTAGCTAATTTATTTTAGGCTTCTTTGCATGCTTATTCTACCTGACTCCAACATTTCTGAGTTCCTCAAATATGAATTCAACTTCTTTGCTTTTTTGCATCATACTTTCACACTGAGTAAACTCATCTATTTCCTGAGCTATTTATATAATTTTAAAACCTGAAGTGTATCCCCTGAAATTTAAAATCCAAGAATTTCTATTGGGCCATCGAAACATACATCAAACTAATCCCAGCCAGGTAGTCAAATGAGAAACCTCACATTTTTTCTAGATACATGTATCATCTAAACTGTCATTAACACTTCAATATTTGCAAACCATATTTCCAGTCACGTGATTGTGTGCTAAGTCACTTCAGTCCTGTCCAACTCTTTGCAAACCTATGAATTGAGCCTGCTATGCTCCTCTATCCATGGGGATTCTCCAGGCAAGAATACTGGAGTGGGTTGCCATGCCCTCTTCCAGGGGATCATCCCTATTCAAGGATCAAACCCGCCTTTCTTACATCTCCTGCATTAGCAGGCGGATTCTTTGCCACCAGCACTACCTAAGAAGCCTGTATCTCCCGTCAACCAACATAAATAGATTGCAGTGGCCATGGGCTCATATATAAACTAGCCTGGGTTCAAACTCAAGATCTTCTACTACTAATTGTCTAAGAATAGGAAGTTTACTCATTTTTCAGTGTCTTAATTTGCATTAGATTGATGTGAAAATTGTTAGACAATTTAGTAAGTGCTCAATCTTAACAATTATTACTACTGCTATTACTATCACTATTGTTATTATCATAATCCAACTAGTTCTCCTGCCAATTAATCCAAGCAGCCATCATCAGTTACATGGACTAAGTGCCTACCATTTTCAACCTTGCCTAACCTAAATTATTCTTTATATAACTACCTGAATGGTAATTTTAAAGTGGAAATCTGATAATGCTAATGTTTTGCTTATACATTCAGTGATTTTCTGGTTGTACTTAGGACAAAATGCAAAGTTTTATCCTGGACTTTGAGACCCTCCAGCTTCTGGTCCCTACATCTCTCCCCTGCACCATCTTTTCAGCTCTTCCTTTCTCTCAATGTGTTCCTACCAGAATGAACTTACTTTTTTTGTTTTTCCCATTGCCAAAACTCTGTTAATTTTGGGCTTTACAGATGTTTTCTCTTTATTTTGGTCACTCCACCTCACACTTCACCCTTTATCTGGCTATTTCATTACTCTCTTTTCAGTCTCAGCTTGACTGGCACATTCTCAAAGAAGCCCCAATTTCCAAATTTAAATTATGTCCTCTGTTATGCCATCTAGTAGCATTCAGTACTTTTCCTTTCTGACACTTGAACTATAACTCACTGATTTATTTAATTCAAGAAATAGTCATTGAGCACCAAAGTTTTAAGCATTTTTTGATATATTGAAGGTTTCAAGGTTTTAAGCATTCTTTGATATAGTATACACATCATAATAAATAAAACAGAGATTCATGCTGTCATGGAGCTTACATTTTATTGAGCTTTAATAAATGAAAGATATATTTTTCATTCTTAAATATATTTTTCACAATCTATTATTTTTGACTATTAAAAATATTTTTAATTGGAGAATAATTGCTTTACAATGTTGTGTTGGTTTCTGCTGTACAACAAGTTGAACCAGCTATAGCTATACAATCGTCCCCTCCCTCTTGAGCCCCTCTCCCACCCTCTCCCCTATCTCACCCCTCTAGGTTGTCAGTTGATTGAGCTGAGCTCCCTGTGTTTTATAGCAACTTCCCACTAGCCATCTGTTTCACACGTGGTAGTGTGTTTATGTCAATGCTACTCTCTAAATTCATCCCATCCCCTCCTTCTATCCCACTCCGCCAGGGTTCACCTATTTGCAGGGCAGGAACAGAGGCACACAGATGTAGAGGATGGACTGGTAGTCACAGCAGGTGAATGAAAGGGTGGGACACATTGAGAGAGAGCGCTGAAATATATAAATTCTCTTTTGTTTAATTTTTACCTCTTATCTACACTGTAGCTCCATGATGACAAGAAATTTTGGCTTTTTTTTTTTACCCTTTTGTACATTGTCCCGAATGTCTGTGATTCTGCCCCCATCATATCCATTGGTTGAATGAAGAAATGAAGTACATTTCTACATTCACTGTCTCTAAAAGTTTGAGCAGCATACTTCATTTCTGTAAGCTTACATTTATTCTCTATTAAAAAAAATGTACAGGATATTAGTATGAAGTTTGCAGAGTCGATGTACTAGTATTAGATAATACAAAAATGCCGAGCACATATTAGACCTCAATATATGGCTAAGATTTGGAATCAGGTGGGTAAACTCTTGTTAACATCAGAAAGTATATGATTAAATTACACTTGTAAAAGTAAGGTGTGTGGAGTCAGCTTCAGTCAGTTCAGTCGCTCAGTTGTGTCCGACTCTTTGTGACCCCATGAACTGCAGCACATCAGGCCTCCCTGTCCATCACCAACTCCTGGAGTCCACCCAAACCCATGTCCATCAAGTTGGTGATGCCATCCCACCATCTCATCCTCTGTCATCCCCTTCTCCTGCCCTCAGTCTTTCCCAGGGTCTTTTCAAATGAGTCAGCTCTTATCATCAGGAGTCAGCTTCAGTTCAGTTCAGTTCAGTCACTCAGTTGTCTCCAACTCTTTGCAACCCCATGAAGCACAGCACACCAGGAATCCCTGTCCATCACCATCTCCCGGAGTTCACTGAAACTCACATCCATCAAGTTGGTGATGCCATCCAGCCATCTCATCCTCTATTGTCCCCTTTTCCTCCTGCCTCCAATCCCTCCCAGCATCAGAGTCTTTTCCAATGAGTCAACTCTTCGCATGAGGTGGCCAAAGTACTGGAGTTTCAGCTTTAGCATCATTCCTTCCAAGGAATACCCAGGACTGATCTCCTTCAGAATGGACTGGTTGGATCTCCTTGCAGTCCAAGGGACTCTCAAGAGTCTTCTCCAACACCACAGTTCAAAAGCATCAATTCTTCGGTGCTTAGCTTTCTTCACAGTCCAACTCTCACATCCATACATGACCACAGGAAAAACCATAGCCTTAACTAAATGGACCTTTGTCGGCAAAGTAATGTTGCTGCTTTTGAATATACTATCTAGGTTGGTCATAACTTTTCTTCCAAGGAGTAAGCGTCTTTTAATTTCATGGCTGCAATCAACATCTGCAGTGATTTTGGAGCCCAAAAAGATAAAGTCTGACACTGTTTCCACTGTTTCCCTATCTATTTCCCATAAAGTGATTGGACCAGAAGCCATGATCTTCATTTTTTAAATGTTGAGCTTTAAGTCAACTTTTTAACTCCTGTCTCTCACTTTCATCAAGAGGCTTTTTAGTTCCTCCTCACTTTCTCCCATAAGGGTGGTGTCACCTGCATATCTGAGGTTATTGATATTCCTCCCGGCAATCTTGATTCCAGCTCGTGCTTCTTCCAGCCCAGCGTTTCTCATGATGTACTCTGCATATAAGTTAAATAAGCAGGGTGACAATATACAGCCTTGACATACTCTGTTTCCTATTTGGTACAAGCTTACATAAATTTAAATCCTGCCTACACTAATTATTTTTGTGACATTTGGCAAAGCACAACATCTCTGTGAACCTCAGATTTCTCAATTACAAAGTGAAAATGAAAACCCCTAAAAAATTGGTATGAAGATCAAATGCAATAATCTTATTATAACTTTTAATAAATGATTAAATAATGTAGAAATATTAGTTATGTTACTAATAACATCAGATGCTTACTCCTTGGAAGAAAAGTTATGACCAACCTAGATAGCATATTGAAAAGCAGAGACATTACTTTTCCGACTAAGGTCCATCTAGTCAAGGCTATGGTTTTTCCAGTGGTCATGTATGGATGTGAGAGTTGGACTGTGAAGAAAGCTGAGTGCCAAAGAATTGATGCTTTTGAAGTGTGGTGTTGAAGAAGACTCTTGAGAGTCCCTTGGACTGCAAGGAGATCCAACCAATCCATTCTGAAGGAGATGAGCCCTGGGATTTCTTTGGAAGGAATGATGCTGAAGCTGAAACTCCAGTACTTTGGTCACCTCATGAGAAGAGTTGACTCATTGGAAAAGACTCTGATGCTGGGAGGGATTGGGGGCAGGAGAAGAAGGGGACGACAGAGGATGAGATGGCTGGATGGCATCACTGACTCGATGGACGTGAGTCTGAGTGAACTCCGGGTGTTGGTGATGGACAAGGAGGCCTGGCGTGCTGCGATTCATGGGATCGCTAAGAGTCAGACACGACTGAGCGACTGAACTGAACTGAACTGAACTGAATATCAGACAACAGTAGTATCACTGTTATTATTCTTCAATGGTCAGTAGAAAAAGACAGTAATTAAAGGAGATATGTCAAAGAAATTTCAAGAGCTCACCATTTTTTAATCCTCATGGTTTTCTAATACTTGGAATTATTAGTTTGGATATCTTAATTTATTAAAAGCCTGAAATAATTATGTGAGGCAGTTACTATTTAATTCCTTTATTTTACAGATAAGAAAATTGACCTAGTAGATTTAGTAACTATTCATTTCAGACAGCAAATAAATGAGAGAATTTGGATTTGAATCCAGGCAGTCAGCATTCGTAGCCCACATTTGAACTACTATGTGATATTGTCTTCACCATGACAGATGAATCATGATTTCTGCTTTAAAGAAGATAATTTATATCTCTGCCATGACACCCTTTCCCACCTCAGGTCAACCAACACTGTTATTTTAGTGACTACGTACGAGGGCATCACTGTCATGAAAACCTTCCATATTTTACTTTAAAGGCCCATCCCATAAAAATGTCAAAGATGGCAAAGAGCTTTTAAAGAATGATGCTTAAGCAGCCGTGATTCAAAGGAATACAGTCTTGTTCAGCATATGAGACACTTATAGGAAGAGGTCCAGGACTTGGAGATATATCAAAGCCTGACATTTAATGAAAACCTTAAAGGTCTTGATGAAGCTTTATTATATCAATTACTCATTCACCTTGTATATAGCCCAATATATTTTATTTTAAAAATGTCTTGCTAGCAGGACTGGCATTGAAATAGTAGCCCCGAGGGCATCTCTGAATGTGTCCTTATCTAGTACTTAACTCGCTACTCATCTAGTTAATAGCCCATAATATGTCTATTTATGTGGTTTTGACTAGCAGCTAAAGAATCATATAGTTTCATACGGCCATTATAGTCCACAGAGAGAGAACCTCCTCCTGCTTGCATATTTACTCCCTTATTTGTCTCACAGTAACTCTTATGATCAACCTAGATAGCATATTCAAAAGCAGAGACATTATTTTGCCGACTAAGGTCCATCTAGTCAAGGCTATGGTTTTTCCAGTAGTCATGTATGGATGTGAGAATTGGACTGTGAAGAAGGCTGAGCACTGAAGAATTGATGCTTTTGAACTGTGGTGTTGGAGAAGACTCTTGAGAGTCCCTTGGACTGCAAGGAGATCCAACCAGTCCATTCTGAAGGAAATCGGCCCTGGGATTTCTTTGGAAGGAATGATGCTAAAGCTGAAACTCCAGTACTTTGGCCACCTCATGCGAAGAGTTGACTCATTGGAAAAGACTCTGATGCTGGGAGGGACTGGGGGCAGGAGGAGAAGGGGACGACAGAGGATGAGATGGCTGGATGGCATCAGTGACTCGATGGACAGGAATCTGAGTGAACTCCGGGAGATGGTGATGGACAGGGAGGCCTGGCATGCTGCGATTCATGGGGTCGCAAAGAGTCAGACACGACTGAGTGACTGAACTGAACTGAACTAAACTGAACTTTTGGTCCAACAAAGCATGCAGTGATTATGTGTAAGTATCAGAAAAGCATTTATAGTCTTCAAATCTCCTTTTAGACCCATGAGCAGATGCCATGCATAGCAAAAGAATTGTTCTTAGTCACTCTGGGGAGTCTTTGTGAGAATAAATTCTAAGCTGACTAGACCAGAGTAGAAGAATTATAATGCTGAATTGTCAACACGTGTTGCAATGTGCACATTCACTAAGTGAAGATTTTGGATTCAATATGTTTAATCAAAGTGTTTCTAACAGTTGGCATCAATGGTTGACTGATCCTTTACCCAAAAGTAGCAAGTTATGAAGTTAAAATATCCATGGTACTGAAAAGTAGGTATCCAGAATTTTTAGAAGGGCATTCACTGGTGGCTCAGATGGTAAAGAATCTGTGTGCAATTCAGGACACCCAGGTTCTATCCCTGGGTTGGGAAGATCACTTGGAGAAAAGAATGGCAACCCACTCCTGTATTCTTGCCTGAAGAATTCTATGGACAAAGGAGCCTGGCAGGCAACAGACAGTCCATGGGATCACAAAGACTCAGACACAATCGAGTGACTAACGCCTTCACTTTCACAAAGATTTTAGAAGAAATGGACTTTAGCATATAGATTTGTCCAGCTTACCAACTCCAATATAGTGGCCCCAAAATTTGTCCAAGCACACTCCCTTAATTTTAATGTATTCACTGGGGAAGCTCCAGCCACCTTGAACCTCTTGGGTGGCTATTACATGTAGGCCAGAGACGATAGGGGGAAATGCTGCCATCAAACTGGATTCCCCAAAACAGTGGGGATAATGGAACTCAGGGTTTCTCTGTATCAATGAGCTTGATAGAATTCTAGAATGTCAGGGGCCTAGTGACAACACTTATAATCAGGGTTAAGGTAGGCATTAGTACAGAAATATATACCAGAGGCAACATGGTAATCAACCTGGTTTGATCCCCAGAGACCTTTCCTGCTGCTGCTGTTTAGTCGCTAAGTTTTATCTGACTTTTTGTGACCCCATGAACTGTAGCCCACCAGACTCCTCTGTCCATGGAATTTTCCAGGCAAGAATACTAGAGTGGGTTGCCATTTCCTTCTCCAGGTTATCTTCCTGATCTAGGGATCAAACCCACGTCTTCTGCTTGGCAGGCAGATTCTTTACCACTTGGAACTGAAGTAAATGATCAGCCTATAGAATCTTATTGATTTGTATAATCAAAAAGTCACTAGTTCTGGTGAAGATGTAATTTGAATTATCACAAAAGAGTGCAAGTCCCTCAAACCAGTTTCTAGTTTTGAGTCTAGAGCCTCTTAATGAAGGGGAAGTGAGATTTGCTTAAAGAAGGTTATAGATACACATACAAAAATTCATCCTGTAAATTTATGTCCTGGCCTTTCTCTAAGAAGTCCTGCCACCATTTATCAGAGTACCTGTAGAAGCTGAATAACCAGATTCCTTGAGACTATAAGGCCCTGGTTCTAACATACAGCAATTACTGGAGATCCCGAATGCTGCCATAGTCCAATGTAGCCACAGTAAGCATCAATAGATATAAGATCATTTATAGTATGGGATACTCCCAAAGTAGGCCTACATGCACCTTAACATATCATGTGGGTTTTTTCCCAGTTATACAAGACATAGTTGGGAGGCACATACTTAGCAACTGGTAGAATACTGGATTAATTCTGTGACCTGTGGGGAAAAAGCTCAATTAAAAGTCATATAACTATTTTTTTACCTACCAATGTAATAAGCAAACTGCAATACCACATCTCTGCCACATCAAAGACATAAAAGAAGACAAAGTGGTGCTTCTTACTAAAAAGAAATTTAGCTTGTCCATTTGGCTTATTCATAAATCAGATGGATATAAGAGAATAAGAGTGGATTAGCAAAAACCTAATTGGGTAATGATTCCAATCGCAGCTCTTTTCCTAGATGTGATTTTATTGCTGGAGTGAATCTCCTGATACCTGGTGTGTAGAAAAACAGATCAATGGTGAAAGTCAGTAGAAGTTTACTTTCAGACGAGAGAGTCAGAATACACTGTTGCTGACTTACCTCAGAGCCAAATCAAACATCCAGCCCAGTGACATAACCTAGTCAAAAGAGAGCTTCTGTGTGTGCTAGTTGCCAGTCACATCTGACTATTTGTGACCCCTTGGACTGTAGCCTGCCAAGCTCCTCTGTCTATGGAATTCTCCAGACAAGAATACTGGAGTGGGTAGCCATTCCCTTCATCAGGGCATCTTCCTGACCCAAGTATCAAACCCAGGACTCCTGAATTGCAGGCAGCCTTCCCTGGTGGCTCAGACGGTTAAGCGTCTGTCTACAATGCGAGAGACCCAGGTTCAGTCCCTGGGTTGGGAAGATCCCCTGGAGAAGGAAATGGCAATCCACTCCAGTACTATTGCCTGGAAAATCCCACGGACAGAGGAGCCTGGTAGGCTACATGTAGTCCATGGGGTCGCAAAGAGTCGGACACGACTGAGTGACTTCACTTCACTTCACTTCCTTACCATCTGAGCCACCAGGGAAGCCCTTATTGTATAAGACATCATATTTTTTCATTGAATTGAAGATGCCATTCTGACTGGATCTAGTGAATAAGAAGGAACTACTCTAGACACCTTGATAAGACACATGCATACTAAAATGTGGGAAAAGAACTCCACAAAAATGAGAGGCCTTATTTACACTCTGATGAAATTACTAGGGGTTCAATGACCTGGGCGTGGAGATATTCCTGTTTAGGTGAAGGAAAACTTCATGCATCAGGTCCTTTCTATTATGAAAGAAGGAAAATACTGTCTCTTTGGATTTTAGAAGCAATATATCACTTGTTTAGGTTTATTTCTCCAACCCATTTACCAAGTAACTTTAGCGTCTCTGTTTTTATTAGGGATATTATTTTTATTAGGACTTAAAAACATAGAAAACTCTGCAATAGATTTAGACTACTGCACAAGAGCCTCTACCACTTGAGCCAAAAGTGAATGCTAATCCGATTATGTCTGAAAAGATTTTAGTGGATAGGGATAATGTATGGCACTTATACACAGACTTCTGTTGGTGAAATACAAAGTAGACTTAAAATTTTAGAGCAAAGCTGTTCATCCTCTTCAGATTAATATTCTCCTTTTAAGAGATAGATTCTGGTTTGCTACAGGCCCCTAATAGAGACTGAACACTTACCACAAGCCACCAAGTTACCCTACAAGCTGAGCTACCCTTCATGACCTGGTACTCTCAGCATGGACAGAAGTCCACAGTCAAATGATAGCAACACATACATAAGAGATCAGGCTTGAATGAGGCCTGAAGGCATAGATTAAAACATGCAAGCAAATGGCTAAGGTGTCTATGGCCCTTATTCCCTAGCTCCTTTGTGTCTCTCAGTCTTCATGCTCAGCATCACTTTGTTGTTTTTATTCAGTCACTAAGTTGTGACCAACTCTGCAACCCCATGGACTGCAGTACACCAGGCTTCCCTGTCCTTCACTGTCTGTTAGAGTTTGTTCAAACTTATGTCCATTGAGTCGGTGATGCCATCCGGCTGTCTCATCCTCTGTCGTGCCCTTCACCTCCTGCCCTCAATCTTTCCCAGCATCAAGATCTTTTTCAATGAGTCAGTTCTTCGCATCAGATGGCCAAAGTACTGGAGCTTCACCTTCAGCTTTAGTCTTTCAAGTGAATATTCAGGGTTGACCTCCCTCAGGATGACAGGTTTGATCACCTTGCTATCCAAGGGTCACTCAAGAGTTGTTCTGCAGCACCAAAATTCAGAATCATCTATTTTTTTTTCTTTTGTGCTCAGCCTTCTTTCAGTCAAACTTTCATCTGTACATGACTACTGGGAAAACCATTGTTCAGTTCAGTCGCTCAGTCGTGTCCAAATCTTTGCGACCCTATGAATCGAAGCACGCCAGGCCTCCCTGTCCATCACCATCTCCTGGAGTTCACTCAGATTCCCGTCCATTGAGTCAGTGATGCCATCCAGCCATCTCATCATCTGTCGTCCCCTTCTCCTCCTGCTCCCAATCCCTCCCAGCATCAAAGTATTTTCCAATGAGTCAGCTCTTCACATGAGGTGGCCAAAGTACTGCAGTTTCAGCTTTAGCATCATTCCTTCCAAAGAAATCCCAGGGCTGATCTCCTTCAGAAGGGACTGGTTGGATCACCTTGCCATCCAAAGGACTCTCAAGAGTCTTCTCCAACACCACAGTTCAAAAGCATCAATTCTTCAGCTTTCAGCTTTCTTCACAGTCCAACTCTCACATCCATACATGACCACAGGAAAAACCATTGCCTTGACTAGATGGACCTTAGTTGGCAAAGTAATGTCTCTGCTTTTGAATATGCTATCTAAGTTGGTCATAACTTTTCTTCCAAGGAGTAAGCATCTTTTAATTTCATGGCTGCAATCAACATCTGCAGTGATTGGAGCCCAAAAAAATAAAGTCTGACACTGTTTCCACTGTTTCCCCATCTACTTCCCCTGAAGTGATGGGACTGGATGCTATGATCTTCATTTTCTGAATGTTGAGTTTTAAGCCAATTTTTTCACCCTCCTACTTCACTTTCATCAAGAGGCTATTTAATTCCTCTTCACTTTCTGCCATAAGGGTGGTGTCATCTGCATATCTGAGGTTATTGATATTTCTCCCGGCAATCCTGATTTCAGCTTGTGTTCCTTCCAGTCCAGGGTTTCTCATGATATTCTCTGCATATAAGTTAAATAAGCAGGGTGACAATATACAGCCTTGACATACTCCTTTTCCTATTTGGAACCAGTCTGTTGTTTCATGTCCAGTTCTAACTGTTGCTTCCTGACCTGCATACAGATTTCTCAAGAGGCAGGTCAGGTGGTTCAGTATTCCCATCTCTTGAAGAATTTTCCACAGTTTAATGTGATCCACACAGTCAAAGGTTTTGGCATAGTCAATAAAACAGAAATAGATGTTTTTCTGGAACTCTCTTGCTTTTTCCATGATCCAGCAGATGTTGGCAATTTGATCTCTGGTTCCTCTGCCTTTTCTAAAACCGGCTTGAACATCAGGGAGTTCACGGTTCATGTATTGCTGAAGCCTGGCTTGTAGAATTTTGAGCATTACTTTACTAGCGTGTGAGATGAGTGCGATTGTGTGGTAGTTTGAGCATTCTTTGGCATTGCCTTTCTTTAGCATTGGAATGAAAACTGACCTTTTCCAGTTCTGTGGCCACTGCTGAGTTTTCCAAATTTGCTGGCATATTGAGTGCAGCACTTTCACAGCATCATCTTTCAGAATTTGAAATAGCTCAACTGGAATTCCATCACCTCTACTAGCTTTGTTCGTAGTGATGCTTTCTAAGGCCCACTTGACTTCACATTCCAGGATGTCTGGCTCTAGATGAGTGATCACACCATCATGATTATCCCGGTCGTGAAGATCTTTTTTATACAATTCTTCTGTTTATTCTTGCCACCTCTTCTTAATATCTTCTGCTTCTGTTAGGTCCATACCATTTCTATCCTTTATCGAGCCCATCTTTGCATGAAATATTCCCTCGGTATCTCTAATTTTCTTGAAGAGATCTCTAGTCTTTCCCATTCTGTTGTTTTCCTCTATTTCTTTGCATTGATCACTGAAGAAGGCTTTCTTATCTCTTCTTGCTGTTCTTTGGAAATCTACATGCTGATGCTTATATGTTTCCTTTTCTCCTTTGCTTTTTGCTTCTCTTTTTTTCACAGCTATTTGTAAGGCCTTCCCAGACAGCCATTTTGCTTTTTTGCATTTCTTTTCCATGGGGATACTCTTGATCCCTGTCTCCTGTACAATGTCACAAACCTCATTCCATAGTTCATCAGGCACTCTCTCTATCAGATCTATTAAATCTATTTCTCACTTCCACTGTATAATCATAAGGGATTAACCATAGCTTAGACTATATGGACCTTTGTCAGCAAAGTGATGTCTCTGCTTTTTAATATACTGTCTAGGTTTGTCAATAGCTTTCTTCCCAAGGTGCAAATGTCTTTTAAATTTTCCTCGCTGCAGTAACCATCCACAGTGATTTTGGAGCCCAAGAAAATAAAATCTGTCACTGTTTCCACTTTTCCCTCTTCTATTTGCCATGAAATGACAGGACTGGATGCCATGATTTTAGTGTGCTGAATGTTGAGTTTTAGGCCAGCTTTTTCACTCTTCTTTCACCCTTATCAACAGGCTCTTTAGTTTCTCTTCATTTGCTGTCATTAGAGGGGTATCATCTGCCTATCTCAGGTTGTTGATATTTCTCCTGGCAATCTTGATTCCAGCTTAATTAATATCCCTTGTGATTAGAGAAAGGAAAATCAAAAATACAATGAGGTATCACCTCACAAGGTTCAGAATGGTCATTATCAAGAAATCTACAAATAATAAATGCTGGAGAGGATGTGGAGAAAAAGGAAGCCTCTTGCACTGCTGAGAATGTAAATTAATACAGCCATTATGGAGAAAAGTATGGAGATTTCTTTAAAAACTAGGAATAAAACTACCATATGACCCAGAAATCCCACTACTGGGCATATACCCAGAGAAAACCACAGTTCTAAAAGACACATGTACCCCAATGTTCATTGCAGGACTCTTTACAATAGCCAGGATATGGAAGAAAACTAGCTGTCCACTGACAAATGGATGGATAAAGAAGTTGTGGTATATATGTACAATGGGATATTACTCAGCAATAAAATAAGTGAATTCAAGTCAGTTTTAGTGAGATGGATGAACCTAGACCCTATTATACAGAGTGAAGTAAATCAGAAAAAGGAAAAACAATATTGTATGCTAACTCATATATATGGAATCTAGAAAAATGGTACTGATGAACCTATTTGTAGGGCAGCAAAGGAGATGCAGATATAGAGGACAGGCCATGGACACTGCCGGGGAAGGAGATTATGGGTCAAATTGAGAGAGTAGTGCTAAAACATATACATTGCTGCCATTGCTAAGTCACTTCAGTTGTGTCCGACTCTGTGTGACCCCATAGATGGCAGCCCACCAGGCTCCCCGTCCCTGGGATTTTCCAGGCAAGAAAAACAGAGTGGGTTGCCATTTCCTTCTCCAGTGCATGAAAGTGAAAAGTGAAAGTGAAGTCGCTTAGTCGTGTCCGACTCTTAGTAACCCCATGGACTGCAGCCTACCAGCCTCCTCCATCCATGGGATTTTCCAGGCAAGAGTACTGGAATGGGGTGCCATTGCCTTCTCTGAAACATATACATTACCCTATGTAAAATAGATAGCCAGTTGGAATTTGCTCTATGATGCAGGGAGCTCAGTCTGGTACTCTGTGACAGCCTAGAGGGTTAGGATGGGGTGGGAGGTGGGAAAGAGGTTCAGGAGAGAAGGAATATATTTATACCTATGACTGGTTCATGTTGATGTATGGCAGAAACCAACCCAACACTATAAAGCAATTATCCTCCAATTAAAAATAAATTTTAATAAAAGAAAAAAAATAATCTTCACCTAGAGTTTCATTAGGCATTTCCTATGAGTAGTAAACAGAATGAAAAAAAATCAGGCCTTCTTTACAAATGATTCTGTAGAATTGGCACCCCAAAGTAGATAACTTCAGCTTAATAAAGTATTGTTCCAGGTCCTCCCAAATAAATTGAAAAAATCTCTTTCCAGGAGGCAGAATGTTGAGTAGTAAATAGTTTTGTTGGATTTTTTTTTTTAAATAAGAGATTTCAGAAGTAGAATCTACATTGATATATAGGTTGTGTAAAGTCAGAGACATGGAAGAGCCATATTTGGAAAATCAGTGACAAGAAGAATGGGGAAGAGATATTTGAATAGATCTCTCCGAAGGAACAGAATATCAAGTTATTTTTCACTCTATCTGTGATTCTCACAAAAGATACCCTCAGCAGAATAAGTCCTTTATATTCACATGAACAAATGTTGTTCTATATGACTACCTGCTTTCTCCAACCACCTATGTTCTTACAGACTGTAATCTTACACAAAATGATGAAAGTTATACACAGATTCAATAACATAGATTCACTGAGAATGGTCTGACTTGGAAATTTTCCAACCAGTCAATATCAGATGCTAATACTTAGTTCCAAACATGATACCATTCCATGAGGGCATTAATTAGCCACTCAGTAGCAGGTGGATTGAATTGGACCCTACCATGGATGCCATTCCCTTCAGCAAGTTACCTGAGTTTCAAGATTGGAAGTTGTGAGAAACACCCTAGTTTCCAGTTTTTCTTCACTCTTCATCCCTTTGCAGCCCTTTCTTCCAAAATTGCAATCCCTGCTGACCTATAGCCATTTTTCACCCACCACCACCCATGAAATTCTATAGCAGTCTGACTCATTTTGAACAAAAATAAAGGGTGCTCTGAGAGAAAAGCAAATTACAAAGTCTCCAAGAATATTAATGTCTAAATATTTGAGAATAAACATGGGCTAATGTGTTATCACAATGTAAAACATATTTTTAAAATAATTTTTTATCAACAGATGCCACATACACACAATCATCAGATATTGCCATATATTTTCTGTATTTCTACACTGTGTATATGTTCCATTTTAGCCATTAGTATTTCATATTATGGTGTTTGTCATAATACCATATGGCAAATTCTCTGTAGCAAAGACCCTTTTGTCCATCCTTCTAATAATACCTAGCAATAGTAAGTATACTAGTTGTTGGATGAAAAAGTAAATTTGTAAATTATCTGTCAGTCAGTCTATCTATCTAGATAACTAGCTATAGAAATAAGACTAGCATTTATGTCAAGAAAGCATAATGAAGAATTGAAGACTTGTCATAAATTTGAGTGCATGGGATGGGATGTCAGGGTTAATGCAGGGAGATATTTCTCAGTAGAAATTGAGATGGTGCAAGGGTCTGGTACAAGTTAAGTCTTTCAGAATTATGATATATTGCATTTTTGTTGATTCAAACAAAAGTTAAAAGTTAATCAGGTGAATTATATCATATCTCATGGGTAAAAGAGAAGAATATATTTGTCTGGATATCAAAGGTTTGATAAAGAACAAGAGTATGGACAATTAATCTCTGAAACAAATTATGAGACACAGAAATGAGGACTAAAAAAGCAAATAATGTCAAACAAAATATTTTACAAGTAGAGTAGATGAACAGGAGGAAACATCTACAAATTTACATTACATGTATGCATGATAATGTAAGTGTACCCACTCCAGTATCCTTGGGCTTCCCTTATGGCTCAGCTGATAAAGAATCTGCCTGTGATGCAGGAGACCTGAGTTTGATCCCTGGGTTGGGAAGATCCCCTGGAAAATGAAAGGCTACCCACTCCAGTATTCTGGCCTGAAGAATTTCATGGATTATAGTCCATGGGGTCACAAAGAGTCGGACACAACTGAGCAACTTTCACTTTCCCCAAGATTAAATATTTGGCCAATACAGCTGATTCCTAGAAGTCTTTATAACATTTTCTGTCATATTTTAACATCAGAAGAATTATGAACATCAGTGTGCCATTCTCTGAAAATGAATTTTTTTTAGTATTATCATATTATTTCTTCAAATTCAGTAGTTCACTTGGTAAAGATTCCTTCATTATTGCTAAATTTTTTTAATTGAAGTTGTTCAATCGTGTCCAACTCTCTGTGATCCGATGGACTGTAGCCTACCAGTTTCCTCCATCTATGGGATTTTCCAAGTAAGAGTACTGGAGTGGGTTGCCATTTCCTTCTCCAGGTGATCTTCCCAACCCAGGGATCGACCCCGGGTCTCCTGCATTGTAGACAGATGCTTTACTATTATTTTGTCATTATTGCTAAAGAATCCATAAATATCTTTCCAAAAATAAAAAAATAAATAATCTTTAATTATTTAAATATAATCCATATTTAATCCATAAATAATCCTTCCCAGAACAAATGTTTGAAATGATTATGAAGGCATGGAATTAACTGCCATTATCTTTAGGAACGAATTTGTTATCAATATTTTTTTTCCACTGAGAAAGTTTAAGTTAAAGAACATGTTAGATAATTTCAGTTCTTTATAAACATTGAAAAATATCACAAGACTTAGTAAGTTTTGAACCACATTTCCAAACTAGGCTATTGAACAGAAAGACCTAGTAGAGGCTTTAAAAATAGAAATTTCACCACTGTATACCACATGATTCAGTTTCACTTAGGTAAAATCCTGAAATTTGTATATTTAACAAACTTCTCAAAAGATAGTAATACTAACACAAAGGATATATAGACCTACATTGAAACCACTGATACCATATACAATTGCAAAATGTGGTCAATACATATTGGCTCACTGAATATATAAATGACCAACTTTGCAGCTTGGCTAAATGTATCACATTCCTAGGGATGTTAAAATATTTGCCAGAGCTTAACAAGTATTTA
Source organism: Ovis canadensis (assembly GCF_042477335.2). NCBI lineage: Eukaryota > Metazoa > Chordata > Mammalia > Artiodactyla > Bovidae > Ovis > Ovis canadensis. The sequence continues at coordinate 81,071,417 of NC_091250.1, forward strand.
TAAGCCAACATCATGGTGATCCTTCTCTTAGGGTTTGGTAACTTCTTAATGAAAAGATGAATGGGATTCATTGTCTTTGAACTCCATTTTACATAAATAGTAGGTATGTATTTTTTTTCTAAGAAGAAGCTCCATTTCATTCTCACTAATTTAGCAAATATTTGACTATCAATGAGGGATTCTTTCTTCCATCTCCCAAAGGTTAAGAACCATTGCCCTAAATTACTCATATTGCTGTTGATTTGCATGCATGCTAAAATCTTTCCTCTAGGCTCACAACCAAAATCATTTGAATGTTAAACAAAGTGCAATTACCAAGAATCCATATGCCCTTAGAATAAAAAGGAAACAGTATGATCAGGAAACAAGGCCAAGTAACATCATTTTTTTCCACGGTAATTTACATGTAGAATAGTCTCAGAGGTTTAAGCTTTTCATATTAGAATTCAAGACAGAAATCCTTGCTCTGAGATAACTTCATCAACCCTCTCTATAGCTCAGCTGGTTACACTGCAGGAACTTGCCTCTGACAGACATAGTAAAGGGTCATGGCTTTGAAGTCCTTAGGGTACCTACTGTTTCAGTCTGTGTAGTAGCTATAGTCTGTGTGGATTTAAAGTTGGTTAGTCAACCAAACAAAGACACTATAGATTTAATTGACCAATGTCACCCTGAAAGAAAATTAAAAAGTATTTTTTGCAAGGTAATGAAAAATATGAAGCTAGGAGAGAAAGCTTTCTTATCTACTGCATGACAGAATTTAGCTTTGGGAAATCTTGACACAGTTAAAATCTAACAGAAACGAGTATAAAGAATATTGCTTATATCTCATGATTATTGAGCTATATTTTACAAGTGTTAAAATTTACCCTGTTTAGGAGTTTGATTCTGTAGGTTTTGACATTCTCATTACGAAGACGTAAAATCTTCCCACTACCCCAAAAGTTTCCCCATGTTCCTCTGTAGTCAATCCATCTCATACCCAATCCTGGTAATCACTGTCTTGATACCTGTCTCTATGCTTGGCCTTTTCCAGAATGTCATATAAACAGAATCTTAAAGTATGCAATCTTACATTTCTGTGTCTTTCATTTAGCATAATAAATTTGAGATTCTGCTCTATTAGATGTTATCAATACTTTGCTTCTTTTATTTGGGAACAATATGTAACTGTGTGGATGTTCCAAGATTTATTTATTCATTCACTGGTTGATATATAAATTTTCTTTTTTCCAGCTGTTCTATAAGCCTTTGTATACAGTCTTTTGTGGACATATGTCTTTATAATTTTTGTTAGATGCCTGGGGCGGGGATTACTGGGTTGCATATGCTACATGTTATATTATATTATATTATGTGACATAGATACATCTTATACATTGTATACGGAGAAGGCAATGGCACCCCACTCCAGTACTCTTGCCTGGAAAGTCCCATGGACAGAGGAGCCTGGTAGGCTGCAGTCCATGGGGTCGCTAAGAGTCAGCACAACTGAGCGACTTCACTTTTGCTTTTCACTTTCATGCACTGGAGAAGGCAATGGCACCCCACTCCAGTATTCTTGCCTGGAGAATCCCAGAGACAGAGGAGCCTAGTAGGCTTCTGTCTATGGGGTCGCACAGAGTTGGACATGACTGAAGCAACTTACTAGCAGTAGCAGCAGTAGCAGTATACATTGTATAAAAACTGCTAAACTGTGCTCTAAAGCAAATGACTGCACCATTTGCTTTCCTGGAAAGAGTGTATGACAGCTGCTCAGCATTCGTGTCTGCACTAGACATTGCCATTTTTTAGCCATGCTAATACATGCACAATGAAATCTCATTTTGGTCTTTATTTGCATTGTCCTAAAAAACAGGGATGTTGAACCTCTTGAAAGTGCTTGTTTGCCATCCAAATCTCTTTTAAGGTTAAGAGTCTGTTCAAAAGATTTTTTCCCATTTTTAATGGATTTATTTTTGTTACTATTATTACTATTGAATTGTGAGAACTTATATGACTTTGATGGATATATGACTTGTAAATATTTTATTCAATCTCTTCAATATGTATAAAAAACCAAAAGTTTGTAATTTTGAAAAAATACTGATATCAGTTTGATTTCTTTTATGGATTATACTTTGCATGATCAAAGAAATTTTTACTTAATTCAAGCTCAGAAAGATTTTCTCTTATGACTTCTAAAGTTTTTTAGTTGTAGGTTCTGTGTTTAATTCTATGATCCAATTAATGTAGATTTTTATGTCTTGTGCAAATATGCATAAGTCTCCTTCTCTTCATACAAATACCCAACTGGTACATCACAATTTGTTGAGATGACTGCTCTTTCTTAACATTGTATAACCTTGTCAACTTTTTTTGAAAATTAATTACTAACATATATGTAAATCTATTTCTGTACACTGTTCTGGTTCAATGATCCTTTTGCCAATATCACACTATCTGGATTACAATAGATTTGTTGAAAAAGTCTTCAAATCAGATATTGGAAGTTCTGTTACTTCTTGTCTTCAAAATTGTTTTGACTTATAGGTTCTTTGTGCTGTGCTTAGTCACTCAGTTGTGTCCGACTCTTTGCAACCCCATGGACTGTAGCTACCAGGTTCCTTTGTTCATGGAGATTCTCGAGGCAAGAATACAGGAGTGGGTTGCTATGCTCTCCTCCAGGGGATCTTCCTGACACAGGGATCAAACCCGGGTCTCCCACACTGCAGGCAGATTCTTTACCATCTGAGCCATCTGGGAAAACCTTAGGTTCTTTACCAGTCCATAAATATTTTAAAACAAGCTTATCAATCTGTAACAAAACAAAAAGTAAAAAATACCACTGGGATTGTGTTTGATATTGCTTTGGATCCACAAATCAATTTGGGGATAATTGATATCTAAATAATATTGGGTCTTCCAAATCAACTTTCCATGTATTTAAGTTTTCTTTGATTTCTCTCACTGATGTCTTAGTTTTCATCATATTCATCATTTATACACTTTGATAGATTTTTCCCTTTTAGTGCTTCACATTTTTGATCCCACTGTAAACAATATTTCAGGGTTTTTGTTTGTTTTCAGCTGCTTGCTGCAAGCATAATTTTTGTTTCCTCATCTATTTAGTTTTTATTTTTAAAATCTTGACTACATTTGGTTAAAATTACTCCTGTAGATGTCACTTTACATGATATTTTAAGTAATAAAATTTAAAATTCAATTTAAATACTTTACCACTTTATATACATAAAAATTATTTTTAATGTACCCAAGTACATCAAAGTATGAATAAAATAAGTTTTAGTTATTTCTTTCTCATCTCTGTACTTTTAGATTTTGTTTGTTTTGTTTGCCTTATTTTTCTGGTTAAGACTTTTATTTTGAGTAATAATGGTTAGAGAGTACATCACTGCCTTATTCTCCATCTTAGCAGGAATGAATTTCTCAATATTATATCTATGATATCAACTGCAATTGTTTGGTAAATACCTTTAACCAGGTTGAGATTGTTTCCTTTTGTTCCTCCTTTGCTAACAGTTTTTATCATAAATGTCAAATTATTTTTGGAAAAGGCAAGGAATGGAGTATTTCTAAAAGCCTCTAGAGAGTGTAGTTTTGCCAACTCCATGACTTATACATAGTTCAGCTGGCAAAGAATCCACCTGCAATGCAGGAAACACCAGTTCAGGATAGGATGCCCACTCCAGTATTCTTGACTGACCAAACCAGTCAATCCAAAGGAAATCAATCCTGAATATTCGTTGGAAGGACTGATGTTGAAGCTTAAGCTCCAATACTTGGCCAGCTGACTCATTAGAAAATACCCTGATTGCTGGGGAAAGATTGAAGGCAGGAAAAGAAGGGGATGACAGAGGATGAGATGGTTGAATGGAATCACCAACTCAGTGGACATGAGTTTGAGCAAGCTCTGGGAGATGCTGAAGGACAGGGAAGCCTGGAATGCTGCAGTCCATGGGGGTCACAAAGAGTCGGACACAACTGAATGACTCAACAACAGCAATATTATACCAACTCACAAAGAGTTTAAGAAAATTAAAAGAGTTTATATAATTCCAATTATGCACTCTCATCCATTCTGTTATTTTTCTCATAATTTTACTTTTATATATGATATAAGGCCCACATTATATTTGTTCACTTTTGCTTTAAAGAATCAAATATATTTTAAATTATTAACAATAAGAAGGTGTGCAATTTCTATCTGCATGGATTTTTAAAAATTTTATTTCCCATATTATTTTTGCTTTGCCTAGATTCAAGTTTCTATCTGATATGATATTTCTTAACATGGTCTGAAAAATTTCTTAACATAATCTGCTGGCAGTGAAAAATGTTCTTTATTTCATTTTATTTTTTGTAAGATATATTCTTTGGACATAAAATTCTGCTTTGAGTGTTTTTATTTTTTACCCTGTGGTTTGAAGATGTAAAACTGTCTTTTGCCTTGCATAATTTCTGATCAATAAGATTATTATTATTTTTTTTCTGATTTTATTTATTTTTTTTTAATTTTTAGTTTTTTATTTTTTAAATTTTAAAATCTTTAATTCTTACATGCATTCCCAAACATGAACCCCCCTCCCACCTCCCTCCCCAGAACATCTTTCTGGGTCATCCCCATGCACCAGCCCCAAGCATGCTGCATCCTGTGTCAGACATAGACTGGCGATTCAATTCACATGATAGTATACATGTTAGAATGTCATTCTCCCAAATCATCCCACCCTCTCCCTCTCCCTCTGAGTCCAAAAGTCCGTTATACACATCTGTGTCTCTTTCCCTGTCTTGCATACAGGGTCGTCATTGCCATCTTCCTAAATTCCATATATATGTGTTAGTATACTGTATTGGTGTTTTTCTTTCTGGCTTACTTCACTCTGTATAATCGGCTCCAGTTTCATCCATCTCATCAGAACTGATTCAAATGAATTCTTTTTAACGGCTGAGTAATACTCCATTGTGTATATGTACCACAGCTTTCTTATCCATTCATCTGCTGATGGACATCTAGGTTGTTTCCATGTCCTGGCTATTATAAACAGTGCTGCAATGAACATTGGGGTACATGTGTCTCTTTCAATTCTGGTTTCCTCGGTTTTGTTGTGTAATAGTTTCTTTTTAGTCTGATTGTATTAAAAATTTAAAATATTTTCCCACATTATTTTTGACTATGATGTATCTAAGTGGATAGTTTTTTTGTTTATTTCTCTTTCAGTATATACAGATTAAGATTCTACAGGCATCTTGATCATTATATCTTCAAATATTTCTTCCCCACCCCAATTTTCTCTTCTCCTTCCAGAACCTTTATTATACATGTGCTTGACTATTCCATGTTGTTTATCTACTCTTTTAGATTCTCTTTTACTTCTTTCTCTCTTTGGGGTCCAATCTACTAATAAATCAATCAAAGGAACTTTTTATACGATAGCATTTTTAGAATTCTAGTATTCTTATTTTTGTTGTTGCTTAGTCACCAGGTCGTGCCCAACTCTTTTGCAACCTCATGGAGTGTAGCCTGACAGGCTCCGCTGTCCATGGGTTTCTCCAGGCAAGAATACTGGAGTGGGTTGCCATTCCATTCTCCAGGGGATCTTCCTCCTACAGGGGAACTTCCCGATCCAGAGATCGAACTTGTATCTCCTACATCTCCTGCACTGGCAAGAAGAATATTTATCACTGAGTCACCAGGGATGTCAGTTCTTACTTTACTTTCTTATATTACTCTTCTGTTGGCTAAACTTTCTTCATACACATATGTTGTCTACTTTGTCCTGTAGATCCTCTAACATATTCATTTTAGTTATATGAATGTCCCTATCTCATAATCCAAAACCAGGCTCACCTCTGAGTCTGATTTTTTAATTGATTTATTCCTTGACAATAATTTTAATTTTTTGCCTTATATTTTTGAATGCCTTGTAATTTTGAGTATCAGGAATTGTATGTAAATAATAAAGACTGAGGTAAATATTATTTATGCCTAAAAATGGTGATACTTCTTTTGTTACACTGTTAGTGTAGGGATGAACTAATTTAGTATGTAGTTGAAATCTAATTGGGTTTTGTTATAGCTCTTATTATCTTTGGGGACACTCTGATGCTTAATTTTCTGTGTTAATTTGCCTGGGCTAAGGGATACCAAGATAACTGCTTAAACATGTTTTTCTGGGTGTGTCTGTGAGAATATTTCCAGATCAGATAGCATTTGAATTGGTACTCTGTGTAAAGAAGATGGCCCTCACCAATGCATCATTCAGTCTGTTGAGAGCCTGATTAGAAGAAAGAGCAGAGGAAGGGCAAATCCTCTTGCTCTACTTGAGCAGGAATATCCATGTCCCCCTTACCTATGACATCAGTGCTTCTAGTTCTTGGGCTTTTGGGTTCAGACTGGAAATCATACCACTGGCCTCCTGGTTCTCAGTCACTGGGTTTAGATGGGAACTACATCAGCTCTGTTGGGCTTCCAGCTTAGAGATGACAGATCATGGGACTTCTCAAGCCTCCATAATAACATGAGACAATCCCTAACAGTAAACTCTTTCTACACATCTGTATGTATACACCATATTGGTTCTATTTCTTTAAAGAATCCTGACTCATACAGATACATATTCATCTAGTAATGCACTGTTGTCACATTTTCAGTTCAGTTCAGTTGCTCAATCATGCCTGACTCTTTGTGACCCCATAGACTGCAGCACGCCAGGCTTCCCTGCCCATCACCAACTACCAGAGCTTGCTCAAACTCATGTCCATTGAGTTGGTGATACTGTCCAACCATCTCATCCTCTGTAGTACCCTTCTCCTCCTGCTTTCAATATTTCCCAGTGCCAGGGTCTTTTCCAATGAGTCAGTTCTTCACATCAGGTGGCCAAAGTATTGGAGTTTCTGCTTCAGCATCAGTCCTTCCAATGAATATTCAGGAATGATTTCCTTTATGATTGACTGGTTTGATCTTACAGTCCAAGGGACTCTCAAGAGTCTTCTCCAACACCACAGTTCAAAAGCATTCATTCTTTGGTGCTCACATTTAATGTTGATATAAAGTAAGGAGTAGAGAATCAATTTTTTTTTTTAGTGTCTCTGCTCCTCTTTAAACTTTAGTCATTTTGGCACACCTGCACCACAGATAGGCTTTTTCTACATTCCCTTGCCCTCCATTAATTGTTGGACCATTGTTGCTTGTTACTTAATGCTTGAACTGTGTGAGATGTGGGGACAGTAATTTGCTTTTGCCTTGGTCCAGCCTGAGCCATAGACTAACCCACTGTTGGTGGACTTAGGAATAGGACTTTCTCTGCATTTATTCTCTTTCCCCTTATGGCAGTCAAGCTCTTCTTTATGTCTTCATAAGTCTTGGGTGAAAGTTTCTAGAATATTCTGAATAACAATCAGTTCAAATAAAAAATTGTTTAAAATAATTGTGTATATAAAGTAAGTTGTTAAAATTCAGAAATAAGTCAAAACTGGTAAAATCAGTAATAGTTGCCATTAGATAGTAAATTCCATAAAATTGGTAATAGCTGCCATTAAATGAATAATTATACTTTTTAGTAAGATCTATGTTGTCTTTTTGCATATATTTAGTATTTCATTTAATCCCTAAAAGAAATCTTCCACTTTAATATTATTATATTTATTTTATAGATAGAGTAATGAAAACTCGGAGAAGTTAAAAACTTGCCCAGGGTTACACAGCTACTAAATGGCAGAGCTGGTATTTAAATCCCAGATCTTACCAACTCCAAAACCCTGCTGCTTTCCACTGTACGTCAAGAGAATTTAAGTAGCTGCTTAACACTAAAACCATATTTGCTTCATTTAACTAATGTGATGCTAGCAAAACATCAAAGAAGGAAAATGGAGATTGGATACCAATGGTAAAAAAGCATTGATTTGTTTAATCATAAAGGAATCTTGGGACTCAAATATCTAAAATAAATAAAATGACTTTTCTCACTTAAATATAAAAATATTCTCTCAATGTTTTTCTCTTCGTTCTAATTTAGTAGATGCATGGGTTTATTGACAGTAATTTATGATTATAAATTAAATTCAGGGTATCAGAATCTATTAATGAAGAAATCAGTCTCACAAGCCTCAGCAAGTAGTTTTTTTTTTTTAATCATAGTGTCTCGTTAAAAAGATCATAGGCTTACTCAAACACGAGATTAAATAATTCTGATGTTATAGAAATGAACATAATTAATCAGATATAGAAGTACAAGCAGTAAAGGTGACTACTGAGAAATATTCAGTTCAGTTCAGTCAGTCGCTCAGTCGTGTCCAACCCTTTGCAACCCCATGAATTGCAGCATGCCAGGCCTCTGTGTCCATCACCAACTCCCGGAGGTTACCCAAACTCATGTCCACTGAGTCAATGATGCCATCCAGCCATCTCATCCTCTGTTGTCCCCTTCTCCTCCTGCCCTCAATCCCTCCCAGCTCAGGATATTTTCCAATGAGTCAACTCTTCGCATAAGGTGGCCAAAGTATTGGAGTTTCAGCTTCAGCATCAATTCTTCCAATGAACACCCAGGACTGATCTCCTTTAGGATGGATGGGTTGGATCTCCTTGCAGTCCAAGGGACTCTCAAGAGTCTTCTCCAACACCTCAAAATCATCAATTCTTCAATGAGAAATATTAGAAAGTAAGAATCATTCATATAAGCAATATAAGCCATGGTCTCTGAAGCTTAAAGTTACTCTTTGATGATAGAATGATGCTATTATTATCTCATATATATTTAAAGTCAGAATGATGTATAACACAAAGTAGAAAAGTGTTCTGTCAATCTGTGACCTCATTTCCTGATAAGACATAATTTCCAGTGAGAGGACATGGTCTCCAGTGAAGTTGGCAGTAAATTCTGATAATTTAAACTTCATAATTTGAGCTTCATCTCATGTATGACCATGTGATATTGACAAGTAAATAAGTCAAAAGTTGGATCTTGAGTTATTGTTGATGATGAGTCACTGGAAGTGTCATCAATGCAAATGAGGGCTCTGTTTAAAGTTGAACAGAGGAACTCTTGTAGCTAAAGAAATTGAAAGTAGAACCTGTCTTTAGTCAGGTGGAAGAACATTGATACTTTGGGAAAACATTAATTCAGTGGAGATTCCAGAGATACTATAATTCAGACTGGAGATAAACAGCCATTGCAGTTGGTCAGTAGTGGGCAGAGGGGCAGGGATGTGGAGAAAAACCTTTATTAACAAATGACATAAAATAAAATGTGAGTATCCCAAAATCGACTGGAAGATGTGGAAAAGAACAACATGGTGAATGCCAGGAAAAAAACACAAATTGTATCACAGCTTCTACTTTTATAAACATTAAAGGTTAAATGTTATAGACTGTTACTTAAAAAAGAGAAACTAGAAATTAATGATAAAAGCCACCTTCCTTTAGAGTCCATTATGTATAAGTATAGTATAGGTAATTCTAGATAGTTTTCAAAAGTGAGTGTAAATTTAGTTATGCTCAATAAATGCTTTAGCTTCAAAATTTTCCGAGTTAAATGAAGAAGTGAAGTGAAGTGAAAGTCGCTAAGTCTTATCTGACTCCTTGCAAACCCATGGGCTCTACACTCCATGGAATTCTCGAGACCATAAAACTGGAGTAGGTGGTCTTTCCCTTCTCCAAGGGATCTTTCCAACCCAGGGATTGAACCCAGGTCTCCCACATTGAGGGTGGATTTTTTACCAGCTGAGCCACAAGGGAAGCCCAAGTTAAATGAAAACACTTTAGTATTGTTTTATATTTACATAAAAAACATATGAATGTTTTCTTAACATTAGGATTAAGATTTTGGTACTTAGAATGAACAGATGAGAAATAAAAGGCCTCTCTCAAACACTCCTGCCTTAAATCTTAATAGTGTTTGGATACGATATACCTCATAGTAGCATTTACTCCTGTATTCTGAAATCTGTATTTACTGTTTGTCTCCTAAGCAAATTGAGATTTCAGAGGGAAAGAAATCATGCATTACCCATCTTTATGCCTCCAGTGCCTAATACATGCATGGAATAAAGGAGAGGCATAATATGTTTACTGAAATAAACTGAATTAAGTAGAATAAATAAAAACTAATGTAGAGAGAAGAGATGTGCCATTACATTAAGAGGACTGGTGTGTGGATTAGAAAGTGATCTTAAATGGTGAGCCTGGTGTTAATTAAACGATGTTTAAAGGATTGAGTTCTTTCAGTGCAGATCTTGAACTATATCAATTATTTGTAAACATTTGGGTTTTGTTTTGGTTTTATTTGTAGTCCTATTATCAGATGAATACTTATCACAATCCCAATTGCAAAAAAAGCTAAAAATAAATACAAACTGGATAAATAAGGATGCAAGTTATGGAACCCTGCTTGGTTCTTCCACTGCTATTTGTTCTTATCCCATAGCGTCCAACAACAGGAATCATTAATCAATCTTCTAAAAGTGTTTTGTAAACTCAGCCTCTATTCACCAATGCTGAATAGAAATGTGGAGACAGTTTTGGGTGAAGTAGAAAAGAGTGGCTTTGATTGCTTTGCCCAGCAAAGGGGACCACAATGTGCTGAAGTCCTCAAAACTGTGTGACCCACACTGGAGGGTGTTGTGAAGTTTTATCATGTTCAAGAAGTGGGATGTGATCAACTTGTGAACAATTCTTGGATTGATTAACATCAAAGTGTAGTTTCAAGCATCATGGACCTCTGGTTTCAACCAGCCTATGTACTTATGGTTACAATTTTCATCTGGAGCGGGTGTGCTTCCTGTAAAAACAACTTAGGAATGTGTGTCAGGCCTTTATCTATATCTCTTAGGGAACTGTGTGTTTGGTAATTCTGCTGTGTGACAGAATTATAGTCTAAATTGTTGCCAGTTCCCCAGCCCAACAACTACTCTTTGTTTCTACATCTTTATATTTCCCAATCATTAATTCTTGAGTCAACATTTTGCTTCAAAAGACAAGGACATGGGGACTTTTACAGAGTTTCAAGAATTGAAAAAAGTGGAGTTTGAAAGCCAACAATTCGACTATGTGATCTTTAAGAAAGGAGTAGTTATAAAAAACATTATGCATATAAATGTGTATTTGTAAATAATATATATATGTATAATACATAAATAAAATATATGACATAATAAAATATAAAGTAAAAATATAAAAATAAAAGAGATAAATATAATAAAATAGTGTTTTATAGATAAGCTAACATACCATCACCATACCCAGTTCTTGTCATGCCTGTCTTGCTATGATTGAACCATTGTCAAGACTTTCTTATTAAAACAATTAAAATGATCAAGAAGGAGTTAGGATTAAAAGGGTTTCTCTACTTGTCTTTAAACAAATTTGTTCTTGTTCTTAAAATTCTGTATGACTCCTTTTAATATACTTTCTTTATAATATGTAAACTAGCTGTAACTCCTAAAGATGTATATAAAAGAACAAAGGTGACTCAGTATCCTTTTTCAGGATTCTTTCTCAAGTGTGATTCATCTTGATTCCATATTTTACTCCTCAGTTGTTTGGTGAAAAACAATTTCACTAATCTAATTAAATTATTGCCATTCTCATGAATTTGATGAGTGCAAAATGATATAGTAAATATTTTCTATTAATTACATCTCTAAAATATAAATGAAAAGTCATTTTAAAATTGCTATAACAAGTTTATCATTATTTAAATTGGTATAGGTTATGTTTTACTTTGTAAATATCAAAATAATCTGATAATTACTTTGTTATCTTGGCTTGAATATGATCATACATATTTCATTTTCTTTGTCTCTATTAATGCTCTTTATGCTAATAATTTGTTCTGATTAATATACTTTAAAAAGTGCCTAAGTTTTTACAAAAATGCAAGATACAAATTCTTCTAAAATTATTCACTGCCAAGGAAATAGAATAATATCTCCATTGTGTGCTTCAAACCTACATTTAAAACCCAACATAGGTTATATAATTTACACTTGTAGATAGAAACAATTATTTTGATTATTTCATATATTCTTTCTATTCTTATATGTTCAATAAGAGAACATTTGTGTAGAAGATTAAGCCAAGCAGAAGTCTTTGCGTTTATGGAAGCTAGTTATATAACAAGCAGAAAGCAAAAATTCTATCATCAATAATACCTTAAGTTTCTTGAGTGTTTAACTTCCTCCATCTCTGTTCTAATATATCTAAATATGTTAAACAGAAGAGAGTTTAGGAACAGACTCACAGCTAAGCCTCTTGGTAATGACTCCATGAACCTCTGTCACATCAGGAAAGTGAAGGATCAGGAAGCTGCTTCTGCAATCATTAGTTCCAAAAGCACTTCATTGGTTTACAGTTATAATCAAGACTAGAACTCTCCCTCCAGAATATTGGAATCAGAGTCCTATCACTAATCCCTCAGTAGCAAAAAATTAAAAAAAAAATGAGTCTTTTTAACACCTCTAACCCCAGTTAGCTCATTTCCAAATTCAAAGTTTATACTAATTCATCTGATTGGCAAGGCTAAACTCAAATCCAAGATCCTAAATTCTAAGAAATCTGTGAAATACTTCCAGCAGGAAATTGGAATAGGAGTTGAAGTGAACCAATCTATTAACACAAACAACCACAAATATTATTTTTATGTGCTAAGATTGTGAATTGTTTTACAAGTTGAGATTGGTTATTTTAAGAATTGTATTCTGTCAGTGTTGTGAGAGGGCATCAGAGGGCAGACACACTGAAACCATAGTCACAGAAAACTAGTCAATCTAATCACACGGACCACAGCCTATCTAACTCAATGAAACCAAGACATGCCCTGTGGGGCCACTCAAGTTGGAAGGGTCATGGTGGAGAGGTTTGACAGAATGTGGTCCACTGGAGATGGGAATGGCAAACCACTTCAGTATTCTTGCCTCGAGAACCCCATGAACAGTATGAAAAGGCAAAATGATAGGATACCGAAAGAGGAACTCCCCAGGTCAGTAGGTGCAAATATGCTACTGGAGATCAGTGGAGAAATAACTCCAGAGAGAATGAAGGGATGGAGCCAAAGCAAAAACAATGCCCAGTTGTGGATGTGACTGGTAATGCAAGCAAGGTCCGATGCTATAAAGAGCAATATTGCATAGGAACCTAGAATGTTAGGTCCATGAATCAAGGCAAATTGGAAGTGGTCATACAGGAGATGACAAGGGTGAATGTTGACATTCTAGGAATCAGCGAACTAAAATGGACTGGAATGGGTGAATTTAACTCAGATGACTATTATTTCTACTACTGTGGGCAGGAATCCCTTAGAAAAAATGGAGAATCCATCATAGTCAACAAGAGTCTGAAATGCAGTACTTGGATGCAATCTCAAAAACGACAGATGACCTCTGTTCTTTTCCAAGGCAAACCATTCAATATCACGGTAATCAAAGTCTATGCCCCAACCAGTAATGCTGAAGAAGCTGAAGTTGAAAGTTTCTATGAAGACCTACAAGACCTTTTAGAATTAACACCCTAAAAAGATGTCCTTTTCATTATAGGGGACTGGAATGCAAAAGTAGGAAGTCAAGAAACACCTTAAGTAACAGGCAAATTTGGCCTTGGAATCAGAACGAAGCAGGGCAAAGACTAATAGAGTTGGGTTAAGAGAACCTACTGGTCATAGCAAACACCCTCTTCCAACAACACAAGAGAAGACTCTACACATAGACATCACCAGATGGTCAACACCAAAATCAGATTGACTATATTCTTTGTAGCCCAAGATGGAGAAGCTCTATACAATCAGCAAAAACAAGACCAGGAGCTGACTGTGACCCAGATCATGAACTCCTTATTGCCAAATTCAGACTTAAGTTTAAGAAAGTAGGAAAGACCACTAGACCATTCAGGTATGACCTAAATCAAATCCCTTATGATTATACAGTGGAAGTGAGAAATAGATTTAAGGGTCTAGGTCTGATAGACAGAGTGCCTGATGAACTGTGGACTGAGATTAGTGACATTGTACAGGAGACAGGGATCAAGACCATTCCCATGGAAAAGAAATGCAAAAAAAAAAAAAAAAAAAGACTGTCTGGGGAGGCCTTACAAATAGCTGTGAAAAGAAGAGAAGCCAAAAGCAAAGGAGAAAAGGAAACATATAAGCATCTGCATGCAGAGTTCCAAAGAATAGCAAGGAGAGATAAGAAAGCCTTCTTCAGTGATGAATGCAAAGAAATAGAGGAAAGCAACAGAATGGGAAACACTAGAGATCTCTTCAAGAAAATTAGAGATACCGAGGGAATATTCCATGCAAAGATGGGCTAGATAAAAGACAAAAATGGTATCGACCTAGCAAAAGCAGAAGATATTAAGAAGAGGTGGCAAGAATACACAGAGGACTGTACAAAAAAGATCTTCACAACCCAGATAAACACGATGCTGTGATCATTCACCTAGAGCCAGACATCCTGGAATGTGAAGTCAAGTGGGCCTTAGAAAGCATTACCACGAACAAAGCTAGTGGAGGTGATGGAATTCCAGTTGTGCTATTTCTAATCCTAAAAGATGATGCTGTGAAAGTGCTGCACTCAACATGCCAGCAAATTTGGAAAACTCAGCAGTGGCCACAGGACTGGAAAAGGTCAGTTTTCATTCCAATCCCAAAGAAAGGCAATGCCAAAGAATGCTCAAACTACCACACACTTGCATTCATCTCACATGTTAATAAAGTAATGCTCAAAATACTCCAAGCCAGGCTTCAGAAATATGTGAACCATGGACTTTCAGATGTTCAAGCTTGTTTTAGAAAAGGCAGAGGAACCAGAGATCAAATTGCCAACATCCGCTGGATCATGAAAAAAGCAAGAGAGTTCCAGAAAAACATCTATTTCTGCTTTATTGACTATGCCAAAGCCTTTGACTGTGTGGATCACATTAAACTGCAGAAAATTCTGAAAGAGATTGGAATACCTAACCACCTGACCTGCCTCTTGAGAAACCTATATGCAGGTCAGGAAACAACAGTTAGAACTGGACATGGAACAACAGACTGGTTCCAAATAGGAAAAGGAGTACGTCAAGGCTGTATATTGTCACCCTGTTTATTTAACTTCTATGCAGAGTACATCATGAGAAATGCTGGACTGGAAGAAACAGAAGCTGAAATCAGGATTGCCGGGAGAAATATCAATAACCTCATATATGCAGATGACACCACCCTTATGGCAGAAAGTGAAGAGGAACTAAAGAGCCTCTTGATGAAAGTGAAAGAGGAGAGTGAAAAAGTTGTCCTAAAGCTCCACATTCAGAAAACTCAGATCATGGCATCTTGTCCCATCACTTCATGGGAAATAGATGGGGAAACAGTGGAAACAGTGTCAGACTTTTATTTTGAGGGGCTCCAAAATCACTGTAGATGGTTATTGCAGCCATGAAATTAAGACAATTACTCCTTGGAAGAAAAGTTATGACCAACTTAGATAGCATTTTCAAAAGCAGAGACATTACTTTGCCAACTAAGGTCCATCTAGTCAAGGCTATGGTTTTTCCAGTGGTCATGTATAGATGCAAGAGTTGGACTGTGAAGAAAGCTGAGCACTGAAGGATTGATGCTTTTGAAGTGTGGTGTTGGAGAAGACTCTTGAGAGTCCCTTGGACTGCAAGGGGATCCAACCAGTTCATTCTGAAGGAGATCAGCCCTGGGATTTCTTTGGAAGGAATGATGCTAAAGCTGAAACTCCAGTACTTTGGCCACCTCATGCGAAGAGTTGACACATTGGAAAAGACTCTGATGCTGGGATGTATTTGGGGTAGGAGGAGAAAGTGATTACAGAGTATGAGATGGCTGGATTGTATCACCAAATCAATGGACATGAGTTTGGGTGTACTCTAGGAGGCGGTGATGGCCAGGGAGGCCTGGCGTGCTACGATCATGGGGTTTCAAAGAGTTGGACATGACTGAGAGATTGAACTGAAGTGAAGAGAAATTAAGGAAACCATTCCATTCAGCATTGCAATGAAAAGAATAAATACTTAGGAATAAATTTACCTGAAGAAACAAAAGACCTATATATAGAAAACTATAAAACACTGGTGAAAAAAATCAAAGATGACACAAATAGATGGAGAAATATACCATGTTCACAGATTGGAAGAATCAATATAGTTAAAATGAGTATACTACCCAAAGTAGTGTATAGATTCAATGCAATCCTTATTAAGCTACCAATGGTATTTTTCAAAGACCTAGAACAAATAATTTCACAGTTTATATGGAAATCCATAAAACCTTGAATAGCCAAAGCAATCTTGAGGAAAGAATGGAACTAGTGGAATCAACTTGCCTGACTTCAGACTATACTACAAAGCTACAGTCATCATGACAGTATGGCACTGGCACAAAGACAGCAATATAGATCAATGGAACTAAATAGAAAGCCCAGAGGTAAATCCATGCACCTATGGACACATTATCTTTGACAAAGGAGGCAAGAATATACAATGGAGAAAAGACAATCTCTTTAACAAGCGGTACTAGGAAAACTGGTCAACCACTTGTAAAAGAATAAAACTAGAACACTTTCTTATACCATACACAAAAATAAACTCAAAATGGAATAAAGATCTAAACATAAGAGCAGAAACTATAAAACTCCTAGAGGAAAACATAGACAAAACACTCTTTGACAGAAATCAAAGCAGGATCCTTTGACCCACCTCCCAGAGTAATGGAAATAAATGAACAAATAAACAAATGGGACCTAATTAAACTTAAAAGATTTTGTACAACAAAGGAAACTATAAGCAAGGTGAAAACACAGCCTTCAGAATGGGAGAAAATAATAGCAAATGAAGCAACTGACAATCAATTTCAAAAATATACAAGCAACTCCTGCAGCTCAATTTCAGAAAAATAAACGACCCAATCAAAAAATGGGCCAAAGAGCTAAACAGACATTTCTCCAAAGAAGACATACAGATGGCTAACAAACACATGAAAAGATGCTCAACATCACTCATTATCAGAGAGATGCAAATCAATGAGGTAACATCTCACGCTGGTCAGAATGGTTGCTATCAAAAACTCTACAAAATATAAATGCTGGAGAGGGTGCAGAGAAAAGGGAACCCTCTTACACTGTTGGTGGGAATGCAAACTAGCACAGCCACTATAGCCCAGAGGTTAAAGCATCTGCCTGGAATGCAGGAGGCTCAGGTTCGTTCCCTGGGTTGGGAAGATTCCCTGGAGAAGGAAATGGCAACCCACTCCAGTATTCTTGCCTGGAGAATCCCATGGAGGGAGGAGCCTGGTGGGCTACAGTCCATGGGGTCGCAAAGAGTCAGACATAACTGAGCAACTTCACGACACGATGATGACAACCACTATGGAGAACAGTATGGAGATTCCTTTAAAAACTGGAAATAGAATGCCATATGACCCAGCAATTCCACTGCTGGGCATACACACCAAGGAAACCAAAATTGAAAGAGACATGTGTACCCCAATGTTCCTCACAGCACTGTTTACAATATCTAGGACATGGAAGCAACCTAGATGCCCATTGGCAGATGAATGGATAAGAAAGCTGTGGTACAAACACACATTGGAATGTTGCTGCTGCTGCTACCACTGCTAAGTCACTTCAGTCATGTCCGACTCTGTGTGACCCCATAGATGGCAGCCCACCAGGCTCCCCCGTCCCTTGGATTCTCCAAAGAATGCATTTGAATCAGTTCTAATGAGGTGGATGAAACTGGAGCCTATTGTGCACAGTGAAGTAAGTCAGAGTAGAACACCAATATGGTATATTAACGTATATATGTGGGATTTAGAAAGATGATAATGATGACCCTTTATGTGAGATAGCAAAAGAGACACAGATGTAATGAACAGACTTTTGGACTCTGTGGGAGAAGGCAAGGGTGGGATCATTTGAGAGAATAGCATCAAAACATGTATATCACCATATGTGAAATAGATTGCCAGTCCAGATTCAATGCATGAGACGGGGTGCTCAGGGCTGGTGCACTGGGATGACACTGAGGGATGGGGTGGGGAGGGAGGTGGGATGGGGTTTCAGGATGGGGAACACATGTACACCCATGGCTGATTCATATCGATGTGTGGCAGAAATCACTACAATATTGTGGAGTAATTAGCCTCCACTTAAAATTATATATATATATATATATATATATATATATGTATATATATATATATATATATATATATATAAGAGCAGTGTTTGACAGTAAATAAAACTGTGTGATGTGTTATGAAAAAAAAAAAAAAAAGAAGAAGTGCATTAAGACAGCTTGAGAAAACCTGTATCTCTCCTCAAAACCTATCACCATGTTTTGGTGTAAATGCTATTTTTGTTAGAGGGAAACTTTAATAGCCCTGGAAAACAAAAGTGCATCATAAATAGGTCATGTGTTTTGAAAAACTTCTAGAGATAAACAATATTTAGGATTATAATGATGAAGAAAGATTGAAGAAAACCCACCACAATGTAAAATATGTATAAGAGCAAGGCAGTGAAAGGTTATTGTAATTTCATGATAGTTTAAAATTAGCAACAAGAAATAAGTAATCAAGAGGCACTCCACAGTTAATTCTCAGTGTCTTAATTAATAATACACATTCTCCTGAAGTTAAACTTATTACAATAGCACAGCTGTTTATAATAGTTTATAATATTATGGCAGCAGGGGATTGCTATATTAGATACCTATATAAATAATTCTGCATTTTCATTCAGTAAAAAAAAAATCAATTTTTTCCTTTTTTTAGAATTGGAGTATATGTCTATTCCTTAGACAAAAGAGTCCGAAATGCAGTACTTGGATGCAATCTCAAAAACGACAGAATGAACTCTGTTCGTTTCCAAGGCAAACCATTCAATATCACAGTAATCCAAATCTATGCCCCAACCAGTAATGCTGAAGAACCTGAAGTTGAATGGTTCTATGAAGACCTACAACATCTTTTAGAACTAACACCCATAAAAGATGTCCTTTTCATTATAGGGGACTGGAATGCAAAAGTAGGAAGTCAAGAAACACCTGGAGTAACAGGCAAATTTGGCCTTGGAATGTGGAATGAAGCAGAGCAAAGGCTAATAGAGTTTTGCCAAGAAAATGCACTGGTCATAGCAAACACCCTCTTCCAACAACACAAGAGAAGACTCTACACATGGACATCACCAGATAGTCAACACTGAAATCAGATTGATTATATTCTTTGCAGCCAAAGATGGAGAAGCTCTATACAGTCAACAAAAACAAGACTGGGAGCTGACTGTGACTCAGATCATGAACTCCTTATTGCCAAATTCAGAAGAAATTGAAGAAAGTAGGGAAAACCGCTAGACCATTCAGGTATGACCTAAATCAAAACCCTTATGATTGTACAGTGGAAGTGAGAAATAGATTTAAGGGCCTAGGTCTGATAGATAGAGTGCCTGATGAACTATGGAATGAGGTTTGTGACATTGCACAGGAGACAGGGATCAAGACCATCCCCATGGAAGAGAAATGCAAAAAAGCAAAATGGCTGTCCGGGGAGGCCTTACAAATAGCTGTGAAAAGAAGAGAAGTGAAAAGCAAAGGAGAAAAGGAAAGATATAAGCATCTGAATGCAGAGTTCCAAAGAATAGAAAGAAGAGATAAGAAAGCCTTCTTCAGTGATCAATGCAAAGAAAAAGAGGAAAACAACAGAATGGGAAAGACTAGAGATCTCTTCAAGAAAATTAGAGATACCAAGGGAACATTTCATCCAAAGATGGGCTCAATAAAGGACAGAAATGGTCTGGCCCTAACAGAAGCAGAAGATATTAAGAAGAGGTGGCAAGAATACACAGAAGAACTGTACAAAAAAGATCTTCACGACCCGGATAATCACGATGGTGTGATCACTCATCTAGAGCCAGACATCCTGGAATGTGAAGTCAAGTGGGCCTTAGAAACCATTACTATGAACAAAGCTAGTGGAGGTGATGGAATTCCAGTTGAGCTATTTCAAATCCTGAAAGATGATGCTGTGAAAGTGCTGCACTCAACATGCCAGAAAATTTGGAAAACTCAGCAGTGGCCGCAGAACTTGAAAAGGTAAGTTTTCATTCCAATCTCAAAGAAAGGTAATGCCAAAGAATGCTCAAACTACCGAACAATTGCACTCATGTCACATGCTAGTAAAATAATGCTCAAAATTCTCCAAGCCAGGCTTCAGCAATACATGAACCGTGAGCTTCCTGATGTGTAAGCTGGTTTTAGAAAAGGCAGAGGAACCAGAGATCAAATTGCCAACATCCGCTGGATCATGGAAAAAGCAAGAAGAGTTCCAGAAAAAACATCTATTTCTGCTTTATTGACTATGCCAAAGCCTTTGACTGTGTGGATCACAATAAAATGTGGAAAATTCTGAGAGAGATGGGAATACCAGACCACCTGACCTGCCTCTTGAGAAATCTGTATTCAGGTCAGGAAGCAACAGTTAGAACTGGACATGGAACAACGGACTGGTTCCAAATAGGAAAAGGGGTACGTCAAGGCTGTATATTGTCACCCTGCTTATTTAACTTCTACGCAGAGTACATCATGAGAAACGCTGGACTGGAAGAAACATAAGGTGGAATCAAGATTGCTGGGAGAAATATCAATAACCTCAGATATGCAGATGACACCACCCTTATGGCAGAAATTGAAGAGGAACTAAAAAGCCTCTTGAAAGTGAAGGAGGAGAGTAAAAAGTTGGCTTAAAGCTCAACATTCAGAAAACTCAGATCATGGCATCATGTCCCATCACTTCATGGGAAATAGATGGGGAAACAGTGGAAACAGTGTCAGACTTTGTTTTGGCGGGCCTCAAAATCACTGCAGATGGTGATTGCAGCCATGAAATTAAAAGATGCTTACTCCTTGGAAGGAAAGTTATGACCAACCTAGATAGCATATTAAAAAGCAGAGACGTTACTTTGCTGACTAAGGTCTATCTAGTCAAGGCTATGGTTTTCCCAGTGGTCATGTATGGATGTGAGAGTTGGACTGTGAAGAAGGCTGAGTGCCAAAGAATTGATGCTTTTGAAGTGTGGTGTTGAAGAAGACTCTTGAGAGTCCCTTGGACTGCAAAGAAATCCAACCAGTCCATTCTGAAGGAGATCAGCCCTGAGATTTCTTTGGAAGGAATGATGCTAAAGCTGAAACTCCAGTACTTTGGCCACCTCATGCGAAGAGTTGACTCATTGGAAAAGACTCTGATGTTGGGAGGGATTGAGGGCAGGAGGAGAAGGGGACGACAGAGGATGAGATGGCTGGATGGCATCACTGACTTGATGGACATGAATCTGAGTGAACTCCGGGAGTTGGTGATGGACAGGGAGGCCTGGCGTGCTGTGATTCATGGGGTCACAAAGAGTCGGACACGACTGAGGGACTGAACTGAACTGAACTGAAGAAAAAGGACCAAAATTAATGATCAAAATAACTGAACTCAAAAGAAACAGAATTCACCAAAGAAAATTCTGGGTACTAGAAATTCTCAGAGCAGTTCTGGGGAAAATTAAACAATGATAAACAAGGCTATTGTAAAGTGAAATTGAAAATGAAATCCCTGAGTTGTGTCCGACTCTTTGCGATCCCATGGACTGTAGCCTACCAGGCTCCTCCCTCCATGGAATTCTCCAGGTAAGAGTACTGGAGTGGGTTGCCGTTTCCTTCTCCAAGGGGTCTTCTCGACTCAGGGATCGAACCCGGGTCTCCTGCATTCCAGGCAGAATGCTTTAACCTCTGAGCCACCAGGGAAGCCCTAAGGCTATTGTAAGAGAGGAGAAAATACTAAACAGCACAACACACTTGCTATTTTAAAATATAAACTGAGTAAGTCTGA